>NC_068362.1:100515186-100774177 GCF_020536995.1 Dreissena polymorpha | reverse complement strand
TTTAGAGTAAGTAGAGTGGTAGGCTTGATCTGGACTTATACGGCATTTGTAATAAAACATTCATGTTGCGATCTGTGGCAATCAAATGCTCGCATATTTAAGCATTAAATTTATGTTGTTAATAGTTTAGCACATGAATACAGGTCATTACATTGTTAATGGAATTTAATTAAGTCATAAGTTTAGGTTGTTGAAATATAACGGTGTGACGTGTAATAGAGATAACAGAACGCAAATAAGGCCTGGGCATTTAACCGGCAATTGTGAACAACTTTATTAAAAAAATAATCGCATGACTTCAAAAGTAACAAAATCCCTCAACTGGTTCTTAATTGTAAATATTTCAAATACAGTTGAACCCGAAAATGCAAACCAGCATATATAATAGAAGACTGAAAACATCATATTAAACAGTAAACGCAAACACATGTTACCATAGTTTGATCGTATAAGGGTGGATAGATAGTTACTATTTTGAACTAGCAAACAATAATGTATCAATGGATCGATAAACAAATGTTTCCACAAATGGGATACACGCGATTCCGACCGAGCGACAAACCCTGCACAGTTATGAGTGCTTTTAAAAATCTATATCGTTGTGTATACTTTCCTTAAATCTGGAATTCACTTGTATTTACAGATCACGAGTTGATAAAAACAACATGATTTGTTTTTGTCAAGAAGTTTACTTTGAACAATGATTAATTTTCAGCTCGTTCTACGTATCCATAATCTCTTTTGAATGGGGATTTTCATTTTTCGTCATTCCGAAATAGACTTGACGACATCGTATTCTTAACATGAACTCCCAGTATGCCCCAATAATTAAATATGTTCAAATGAATCGATATATCAAAGAAACCAATACTTATGAACACCAATGTAAACAGGTGAAGTTATTATAATTTTTGCATCAATAATACATTTTGAGAAAAAAATCCGTCGGTCGTGTGAAGACAATTCAAACGTCGTATATTTTAATCAGTTTATTCACTTCGGGAGATATTTCTTTTAATGTAATATCTTATATTTGAAGAAGGGTTTTAAAATATAGGCTTTAATGGTAATACCATGATTTTATCAGTACATTTCTTAGTTGATAGGTGGTCGTATTTGGTGTCCAATTGCTTTGAAATACAAATACATAATGATATCAATGTATTGATTGAATATCAATCTATATCGAGCTATTTTGAGTTTGAAACATTATGTATGCAGTAAATAGTTTTCCCTTAATAGAAGGCTCGAATTTCTGGTGCTAAGTATTTCTGATGTTTTTCAGAAGCCACATGAGTCGTAATAAATATTAAAGTATCGGCGCATATATAGAAACAAGGGCTGTTTGTAAAACATGCTTGCCCCCTATATGGGCTATAAGTTGTAGTAGCAGCCATTGTGTGAATACGTTTTTTGTCACTGTGAACGGTGGTGGTGGTGGTGGTAGTGGTGGTGGTGGTGTGTGTGGTGGTGGTGGTGGTGGTGGTGGTGGTAGTAGTGGTGTAGTAGTAGTAGTAGTAGTAGTAGTAGTAGTTATAGTAGTAGTAGTAGTAGTAGTAGTAGTAGTAGTAGTAGTAGTAGAAGAAGTAGTAGTAGTAGTAGTAGTAGTAGTAGTAGAAGTAGTAGTAGTAGTAGTAGTAGTAGAGAGTAGTAGTAGTAGTAGTAGTAGTAGTAGTAGTAGTAGTAGTAGTAGTAGTAGTAGTAGTAGTAGTAGTAGTAGTAGAAGTAGAAGTAGTAGTAGTAGTAGCAGCAGCTGCAGCAGCAGCAGCAGCAGCAGCAGCAGTGGTAGTAGTAGTAGTAGTAGTAGTAGTAGTAGTAGTAGTAGTAGTATGCATTACAAAAATGCAGTTAGCCTTACCTTTGGTAAACATTTAAATTATTACAAGGGAGGAAATGCTGTAAACAATAAATTTAAACTTATTGCATTTGTTTCCCCTGTATATTAGAAAGATATAATAGTGTACTTACCTCCCCCTGTCCTGCTTATATTTATATTAATCAACAAATTAAACATCAACCACATATTTAATATACAAAATATACAAAAATCTCATATTCCGATAATTTTTACTGATCCACTGTATTTTACTTAAAGGATGATGTTTTCATTGGACTGATAATTATAGATTTAGGCATTACAGACCAGTTGCTTCAGTAATATTGTTCAGAGTGTGCCCTGTTGGCCGCGTATGCATTCTTGAGTTATCATTCAAAAACATTTTACTATTTCGAGTCACCGGGACCTTGACCTTTGACCTTGTGACCTCAAAATCAATACGGGTCATCTGCGAGTCATGATCAATGTACCTATGAAGTTTCATGATCCTAGGCCTAAGCGTTCTTGAGTTATCATCCGGAAACCACCTGGTGGACGGGACCGACAGACAGACAGACAGACAGACCGACATGAGCAAAGCAATTACCCCCCTCTTCTTCGAGGGGGGCATAAATAATAAAACTAAACCCTGGAAAAGGCCTTTGAAATACAAAAGGTTTAAGGGAGAGCAAAACAGCAACCTTAGCCTATCAATACCTACTCGTAAGGAAAGGTACACACATGACATAAAGATAACAGTAGATTATAACGTTATTATGTTTAGTTCTTTCAAACTGTATAATAAATAAATCAATAAATCAATTGAAACGCTATGGCGTGTCAAACGTTGCAAAATTTATTGATATATTTGTTAGATAATTATGTTGGATTATTTTCATATATATGTTAGACAATTTTCATATATATGTTGGATAATTTTCATATAATAAATGTTGGATAATTTTCATATATATGTTGGATAATTTTCAAATATATGTTGGGATAATTTTCATATATATATAATTTGCATCACGGGAAATGAACAGGCGTGGCTGAAAAGCGGAGATGGCTAAATCCCGCTTAAAGTGCTTTAAGTGGAACGAAAAGGCCTCATCAACATTAATGCTGAAATTTCAATAATGATGTGTGGGTTCTTTATTTAGATTATTAGTACATTTCTTTTGTATCTATTGGAAAATATTCAAAATGAACATATGAGACCCTTTCCGTTCACAGGTATTGGGCGCGTGGCCAAGTCACTTTAAACACTATCAATATGTCAGAAAACAACTTTTTTCATAAACAAATCAACACCTTCTGATATAATATACATGTATATAAACAAGGTAGGTATCTCTTGACACAGGAAAATCACAAACATCAACATTTTGTTCCTATGTCAAGAAGTGCCTAAATGGCGGTCGATTTTCATAAACTATGTACCATTTTGTTGGGAAAGATGCCTCGTGACGAAAATGACCACGAACGGCTACTTGCCAACATAAACTACAAGAAAAACTTTTCGAACTCGTAGAAATGCTAGGTCTGCTTCGATCTGACCGAACGTTCAGTGCCGATTTTTACAAGAGTAAAAAGTGTCGAAATACCCCAGCTACCGAACATTATCCGCATTCGTACAATAAACCCAATACGAATCTATCAACTAACAACACAGATTTTGTCTTTTGTCCACACCAAACACTAATATAATCGTTATGTTTGAATGTTTATTTCAATCGTGTACGATGATCCGTCCTTAACCTTACGCTATTTATACAACTTTTGGTTCCGCGCCTCAAAGTTACCGAAAACCTGAAACCGAGAACCGTAATCGATAGTGAGCGTCTAATTGACATGGAGCTTGACTCGAAATTGCCGATCAACAATTCCCGATTTACAACGATTTCGACGTTATAACGCAAACAGAAGGACAAATCTGTGTTGTAAGTTGATAAACTCGTATTTATTTATTGTACGATGCCAACCTTGTTTATATATATATATCAGATTAAAAAAAGAATTATGAAAAAAGTTGTTTTATGACATATTGATAGTGGTTAAAGTGACTTGGCTACGCGCCCAATTACTGTGTTTCCGTTTATAGAAAACCCTGTCCTTGGAAAGGGGCACTTCTCGCTAATCAATCATACATCTTTGATAAGGCCAGTGGAACAATGCCACGATTCGCCGCTCTATGTGCAGCAATGTGCATATTGTGAAATATCTATTCTACCATTATTAACGAATTCACTTGTTATATTCAATGTTATTTCGGATAAACTAAATTTCGGACAATATAAAGAACAGTAATTTCGGCCTCGGGACGCGAATAGTTTAAATGTATACACCGATTATTAACTAATGACAATTACCAATTAACGTATATCTTTTATTTATTGGATTAATAGTCGGAATTCATTACTTAAAGATGCTAAAGAATTTGTATCACCCAAAGGGGTGTACCCATACTCCCTAACATCTAAGGACCATTCTTAAGCCTTGTGATGTTAACATAGCCATGAAAACAAACATCTAAACTCAAATTTGAGTTTTATTTAAATAAATATTGCAATTTTAATGGCACAGGGTTGTATTAGGGTCCTGGATTGAACATGCTCTGAACAAGTAATCAAGATTACTAAGCACAAAAGTCATATTGGGTTTTAAGGTATTAATAAGCTTGATGTAATCAAAGCAATATAACAGGCTTTTAACTAAATCCATTTAATAACTAGTAATTTGGTTTCTTTTCATCTGCAGAGATAATGTCCCGAAAGTGGCCAACTACGTTAAAGTAACCGTACCTCAGTACCCTCCCAGATGACTTTTAAAGGGGCTTGTTCACACTTAAATTGCATTTTTTTGAAGTTTTTCATTTAATGCTTTAAATTGATAAATTTAAACATCGCAAACAACGTGCTCCAGTATAAACAAAAATAAAATTAAAATAAGAAAGAAAAAAGTAAGCCGCACCAAGGCTCGAACCACTGGTCCTTGGATCGGTTTTTTCCCCGACTAAATATAGATTTTAAATATAAATTTAAATATAAACACGCATTGTGACAGCAACAACAACAACAAATATGGCGGAATCTGTATTGTCAAACACGGAAGAAGAAGGTAAAATATGTTTTTATATTGTAAAACTCAATAGTGCGTATGATTTTTTTTTATAAAAGTAGATTAAAATAGTATAACTGATCAAATGATTCGTTTTCGTTACATAAGTATATGCATATACATCACAGAACGCGTAAATACTGATTCTCTCGTTTACACTTAAGTTACAGATAGAGACTAAAATTAAAAGCCAAGTTGAATACAGAATTAACTTTAGTATTCGCGCAAATAAATTAAATTTATCATTAGCCTTGGAGTACTGAGATCATTTAAACATTACAGTATCTTTTTCTTTCCTCATAACTGACAGTGACAACATTATTTGTTGGCAGGCAATTCAAGATGCTGTGCATTTATTGACATATTCATTATTGTGTGTTATATGACAATGACATTTATTATTAACTAAAATGCATTTGAATGGTACTGGTAGTTTATTAATTTAAACCCAAAACTCATAGTTAACCCTTTAAGCGCTGGAACCGAATTTTGAAGGCTTTTGCAAACAGTTTGGATCCAGATGAGACGCCACAAAACGTGGCGTCTCATCAGGATCCAAACTGTTTGCTATTCTGATAGTATTCTTTGAAAAAAATCAAATAAATGGCTAATTTTAGAAATTCAGCGGATGACATTTTAGCAGATGACAAATTTCCCAGCATGCAAAGGGTTAAAATGTATTTATATCAGTTTCTTCTGCACAGCTTTTTTATAAATAAACTGAATAACCAAACTATTTTTGAAAATAGTAACACAGTATTTTATCTTTATATTCTTTGTTAATTTAGCAAAGCACGTATATATTTGATAAATGTGTATTTCAACAGTACATTGTATTTTGAATAAATCAAATACAGGTCATCTGAAATGCATGTATCATTATATTAATTTTGTAAAAGCCAAGAATATTCTGGATATTCCTCTTTTTTCAATTGTTTTGAATATCCTCAAGATTTGATTTCCTGAATGTTGAAGAACACTTATTAGATAATAATACCACATATTTACAACTCACTTTTTTAATAGAGACCATAAACTGTTTTAAAAAGTGGTTTAAATTGTGTATTTACTTTTTCAATAGGATACAACCATAATTAAACCAAGAAGTTTATGAAGAAGGGATCACTGGATTTTGTCACTTTGGTACAAGAAACAGAAAAGGTATACTTATTTAGCTGCATTTTTTCTGTTGATTTCATTTGAGAATATTGAAATAATTTGTAGATAATGTTTTCAGATATTCAGGCAAGTTGAGATTTCATTGAAAAAAATATATGTCATTTCACAATATTCTTGAATGGAAACAGAAAAAACACAGTTCAACGCACTTATTGTTGATATATAAAACAAAGTCTTTGTATGTAAAACTGTGTTGCTACATGAGCAAAGAATTTAAAAAATGATCCTACACTACACTAGGTGAATATTGAAATTTTACAAAAAAAACTGACAGGAATGTTTAAAAATGGTGTCATGAAAAATAAAAAATTCTATATGTACATGTAGCTACATCTTGTGTCAAAATTCTTAGCTTTATGTTCAAAACATTTATTGTTAAATGCAGAAATGTCTTTTCTAGGATATCATAGACCACCTTACTTATACGGAAGCATAGGAGCTGTTGAAGGAAATTGCTGCCAGACAGTCAGCAGTTATCACCGACAGCCTGTCCTGGCCCAGCTTGGACCATCCTCAAGCTAACCATGATGGTGTGTTTGCAAGAATTGTTCATTTGGTAGACCATGATGAAGACCAGCTTTGTTGTGGCATGGCCTGACAATACTGTACAAGCCAGAGACCAGTTTGTTTACTGTTGTTGAATAAGACCCATTTTTCATGTTTATTTTTCTGTGGGCCTGTTTAACAGAATTAATAATGCACTTTATCTATTTCAAATATGTTATTTTTCTGTAGACTTTTTAACGGAATTATTAATGCATTTTATCTATATCAAATATTTTATTTGTCTGTGGGCCTGTTTAACGGAATTAGTAATGCATTTTATCTTTATCAAATATTGTTGCTTGTAATATAAATATAGAACACGTAAAACTACTCATGTAATTGTCTCAGCTTAAAATCAAAAGTGTAGAAAATTTAACTCATTTACTGTCGAAACAGTGGCCATTATGTTCCTGCATCTTAAAAGTTGGACAATAACAGCTAATATATATATATATATATATATATATATATATATATATATATATATATATATATATATATATATATAGATTTAGCAAGTTTTTTTTTAGTTTTTTATGTGTTCATATTTTTCAGAAAAAGGGTTAAGTGGTGACTGATCCTCTCACCCTCCTTATCCAGGAAACATTTCGGAACAACGTGTTGGCACTGAAGATGTGGAGGACACAGATTGATCACAGTACATCCTTTGGATACATGGACACCTTCAACGTGACGACAACAAAACTGTACCTGCCTTTTTTTTGAAAGGAAGTAGTTAATAAAATTATTGTTAACAGCTTTTTTAGTCTTGTTGTTTAAGAATGCTTGCAACATTTAAGTGGATAAACGGTTGTTTTAAATTTGAATCTTCAGTAATGCATTCTTTATTAAATGATGTAATCTTATTTCTTTCAATATAGTGTAAATAATAAGAACATAATTATCCTTTGTATACAAAATGAAAACCAAGTTTACTGTTCTATTAATCATTATTTATTTATCTTGTTCTTTTGTCAGAAATATTACAGGGGCATACATACAGTATTCCTTAAATAAAAGGGGCAGTTCTTAGAAAATTAACATGTGTTTTAGCAATGCATATTCACACTTTTTCCACATTTATAACCAGCAACAATATGTAAGTAGTATAATGTAACACAAATTAATACTATGAATTTACTACTGATTTTGCCGTGCCTGTCATCAAACATGTTTGACTGAAAGTTTCTTAAAAGATGTTATGTGGAAGACTTAATCAATCATTTAATAAATATTTGAGCCACGCTCTGGGAAAGGGGGTTTAATGCATGTACTTAAGGTTGTCCAAGATTAGGCTGTGCAGACTGCACAGGCTAATCAGGGGCAACACTTTCCGCCTTATCTGGATTTTCTCTAAGAGACTCCATTTCAACAAGAAATACAATAAAGCAGCAATTGTCTGCCTGATTGGTATAATAAGCACATGTTTATCTCGTACGACAATTTACGCACATGCATTAAGCCCCATTTTCCCAGGGCAAGGCTCACCTATTTAGGTTTTAGCTGTCTATATGCTCTTTAACTTTTGAATCATGATGCAGTTTCATATAATAATGTATTATGAGTTGTTTTTAATTGATGCATATTCTTTTGTTCAGTGTTGAACTCAACATGTATTATAATAAGGTGTTCACTTAACATTCTTGCAGTAATGCTTTGCTGTGTAATATACATGTAATAATAAATCAAAATTGAACAACTAGCTTCTTATTTCTTCATGTTATTTATTAAAACATTTTAAACCAAAACAACAAAATCCATAACATAATGAACACACGACATAATACTTTATATTCATGAAAATAAAAAAAAACTATAACTGATAACATTTTGAATAAATGTTTCCAACTTTCAACATTTGACAGATCAAATTATTTCTGAATTCCACCAATTTTTTATTTATGGATAAACAGCACTTTATCATCTTTATGACAGTTTATGTAAGGCTTTTACAATAAATGGTTGTTTATAGACTGATAAACAATGGAAAACAATACATAATCTATATATAGCATTGTGCTTTGATGTCATTGTTAATGGAACATAAACAAATGTGGTGTGCAGCACACACTCATCATTGACTATGGTAGCTCATACCTATAAGAGTCAACAATTCCTGTTAATAGTCTTGACTTATGACAAAAAAATCTGAAACTTGGCCCATTGTTTATGTAGTTATTTGCCAGACTTATTCTTCTTTTTCATAGTAATCTATGATTGAATACTTTGGATCCTATATTTTTATAACAAAACAAATAACAAAATTCACAATACCTTACACACTTAAAACTCAAATACATATTCTCATGGCATTTCAGGGCACTTGTATGCTATGTTCATCAGTATTTTATCAATGATATTTCTGCCCTATGTTTATAAGCAGTTCACTTATTAAAATCACATTTTATCACCATGATGATGACAGGACAGTCGACCATAATGTCACACATTTGGTCACGCCTTCATATTACACAAATAAATTCAAGCATCATTTCAAATACTAAAGTCATCTACTGACTGAAAAAACAGCCAGGGTCACACATGCACTTTCATACTCAATGGTATACGTCCTATAAAACCATGCTGCCAAATTCACACAACATGTTCCTACCCATAGTCGGTTATCATTTATTTTAGCTTTGTCAATTTTTTTATTCATAATAATGGTATGTTGAAGTTAGTTAAAACAACATAGTTACATACACCATGTACCAATTTGTATGAGTAAATCTTCATATTGTTTCCGGGTTGCTTGCCCTTGACCTATTGGATATTGCAGCTCCTCATTAGCCGCAGGTGGATATATAAGGGGCAATTGTAGAGGCAATCAGCTTTGGATAAGCTGAATCAAAAAGGAACTTTGATCGAAGGGTTTTTTCCTTGATGATCTCTGTGTACTTAGTGCATGTACGTGTATCCCTTCTTTTCATTGATTGGCACCACCGTCCAATTGTAAGCTGCCTTCAATTTACTCTGAAATAACATATAAGCATATTTGTAATTTTGAAATGTACACTTAAACTTATTATAAAAACTATGTATGAAAGTTGTTTGCTATTTTAAACATTATTTCATTCATATCATGCCAATCAGGTAACATACCAATACTTTTCTGGGCTACTTGATTCACCAGTATTAACTTATGAACCTACCAAACCTTTTCTGGGCTACTTGATTCACCAGTATTAACTTATGAACCTACCAATACTTTTCTGGGCTACTTGATTCACCAGTATTAACTTATGAACCTTCCAATACTTTTCTGGGCTACTTGATTCACCAGTATTAACTTATGAACCTACCAATACTTTTCTGGGCTACTTGATTCACCAGTATTTACTTATGAACCTACCAATACTTTTCTGGACTACTTGATTCACCAGTATTAACTTATTAACCTACCGATACTTTTCTTGGCTTCTTGATTCACCAGTATGACTATGAGCTTATTATATGATGAAGTTATCATACTTGAGTCACTAACTGACAATTACTGTACTACTAGAGATTGGAGGAGAATGGCATTGAAATAATTTCATGACCAATCACCATGCAAGTTATCTGAATGGTTCAGAAAACAAACCAGCTATCGGATATCCTCTGGTTTTCATAACATAAAAAGTTTCTGGTAAAGAAAAAAAGATAAAGCAATTATATTACCAAGGATCTTTAGGAAGCACATAGAATCTTATTGAATATAAATATATTATTTTATCAATTAAAATATGCTAAGAAAGGGTTGTTTGCATACTCTAAGTAAGATGTTATCTCTCCAATTTCTGACACATGACCAGGTGTGGTACTTCCTTGTGACACAAATGACAGGCCAGGACCTGGCTGGGGCTGATGATCGTGCATAGGTGAAGAGTTTGTTGATCTAACATTATGCTAAACAGTCAAACTTGCAATAGTTTGGCCAGCACGTCTTCCTAAATACCTTAAAAAGAAGGTTTGTTTTAGAGCATAAAATTGATCACATATCAATTTAAAAAAAAACAACAAAATTGATGTTAAAATCAGGGAATAAACTGTGTAATCATATTATCATATCATGATAATTGATAATTGATTACATAATATAACATACATTTGCATACCAGTATATTTTATAATATAATATATACCGAATAAATTAATCATTCATCATTTATCATTAATTTCATGCTTCATTTGACTCGTGTTGGAGACAGTGTTCCTTGTAAGTTATAACGAATTCATTAAGTTGATACGAACATCTTGGCATAGGGGCATAAAGGCTTATTTCAAAACGCGCAATGAACAAATTATGTTATCAGTGCGTATCTGGTTTCGTTGCAGACAATAAAACTAAATACCTATCCAAACTTTTGCTAAAATTCCTTTGTAAACAGGCAACACTTGCCAAAAACTAAACGTAGCTTCTAAAATATGACTTACATTTCGTGTGTTTAAGCCATTACCCTGTCTTCATCTCTTCCAACGATCCTCCTATAGTTCTGCAAACACTTAGTCTTGTCGCCAAGATTGAATAAATTCGAGCGATGTCGCTGGCTCCGGCTTTTGTTTCTCTTTTTCTCACAGAAATGAGATGCATTGTTTGTAAACCAAAAGCGCATGCGCATGCTGCATTCTGGTATACTAGTTGGGATCCAATTCACAATTTCTGACTAAAAATAACTCATTTCGCGTTTGAGACGCTTTATAATTTTCAGGTTTTCAAATCGTCAAAAGTTGCATTTAATGGAAATTTTAGAGCATGGAAACAATTTGGTATTTTTTTTTAAAGCAAATATCATAACTACAATGAAAATTTGCAAATCCGAAACAATTTTTTTTCAATTTTGTCAATTTATCAAAGTGTGAACAAGCCCCTTTAAGACCTTTTTTCGCATGACAAGGGGTACTTTTGAAAGAGTTCTGGAGAGAATTTCAACTGATGATCAGCTTCGTAGAAGGCTGATGATCAGCTTCGTAGAAGGATGGCAACTGGGGGTCGTGAACAAGTTCCATTGGATAAGGACTTACTAATGACGTTTTGGTATTTGGGTAATTTAGAGACAGTAAGGTCTATTGAAGACCGTTTTAACGTATCAAAGTCAACTTTCTTAGACCATAACCGAAGAATGCTGACAGTTTTATGTGACAGTCTTCTTAAGACAGTAATATGTTGGCCATCAAACAATGACAAGCAGACTGTGATTGATGAATTTCAAAATAAGAAAGGCTTCCCTGGAGTTTTGAGGGGGGGGGGGGGGGCAAGAGATGGGACGCACATAAAAATGTCGGCACCAAGGAAAAGGTCTCCAGACTACTTCAATAGAAAAGGACACTTTTCAATAATCTTTCAAGCTGCTTGTCGAGAAGACAGGCGTTTCACAGATGTGTATTGAGGGTGGCCTGGAAAGGTGCATGATGCACGCGTTTTCCGTAACTCGCCTTTATATGCTGCACTTCCCGGGTTTACTGGAATGAATCACATAATAGGAGATGAAGCTTATCCGATTTCTAGATACTTGATGGCACCTTTTCGCGATAATGGTCACCTTTCAAGGGAACAGGTGAACTTCAACAAAGCCTTTCTGGCACCCGTGTCCTCATAGAAAACAGCTTTGGCATGTTAAAGAGAAAATTTTGCAGACTTATGTTTATTGATATGGTGGATATAGAGTTCATTGTCAAAACAGTCATTGCAAGTTGCATGCTGCATAATTTATGCATTTTAAATGAAGATGAAATTGACATTCTCTTTGAAAAGGACGATAATAACTTTTCATTATTTGTACCTCAAAATAATGTCGAAGGCGTTATGAAAAGAACAATTATAACCAGGCAGTTAACGATACAATCAATTAATAAGATTTTGGTTTCTGTTCTACCTGTTGAGACAATTTAGTTTGGTTAACCTTTTATATTACAAATAATGAACATACTAATAAAAATTGTCATTGACCATTATTTTTGAAAAATGTTTGGTTTTCACTAATACTGCTCAGTAGTTATTGTCCCCTACCGGTTTCACCGTAGGGGACTTATGGTTTGCGCTCTGTGTGTCCGTCAGACTGTCACACTTTTCTGGATCCTGCGATAACTTTATAAGTTCTTCATATTTTTCATGAAACTTGAAACATGGACAGATGGCAATATGGAGATTATGCACGTCATTTCATTTTGTTCCTATGTCAAGAATTATGGTTGCTATGGCAACAAATATACTAGAAATACTGCTGAAAATGGTGGATCCTGCACACTTTTCTGGATCCTGCGATAACTTTAACAGTTCTTCATATTTTCCATGAAACTTGAAACATGGGTAGATGGCAATATGGACATTATGCAAGTCATTTTATTTTCTTGATACATAAAAAATTCTGGTCGCTATGGCAACAAATATAAAGAAAAAATATATATACATTTCTGACAATGGTGGAGCCGGTAGGGTCATTTATTGCTTGGTAATAGTCTTGTTTACATTTAATCAGACGGTAAGTTTTGAGTCCTGATCATGCAATTTTTTTAATTAAAAGTAATAAAAAATTAAAGTGTCCATATGTCTGTTAAATGATAAGGTATTTGTGTATCCAACAGAATGATTTTCACATGTATGCAATTCTATGTTCTTGAAAATATGTCTATTGCTTTTAAATAAATTGACTAAAAAACTATTGCTGTTCCACGTTTATAGCAAATTACATAACAAACGATAACATATCTTTAAACAACAAGAGCACCACATAACGAGTTCCTCGCTCGGCTGCGGGTGCAGTTTGAATAAATGAAAGCTTGTCAGAATTATTTTCCTAGAGGTCACAATGACCTTTGACCTAGTGACCCCAAAATGGGAGTAGCGTTTAGAACTCATCAAGGTGCATCTACATATGAAGTTTCAAAGTTGTAGGTGGAAGCACTTTGATTTTAGAGCCAATGTTAAGGTTTTAGCACGACGCTTGACGGCGGACGACGAGCTGGCTATGACAATACCTCGGGGGTTTCTCCGAAAACAGCCGAGCTAAAAATCAACAACAATAATAATAATATCATCCAAGATTTGGAATTTGACACTTATTTCATTAAAACTTTGAGTCAATGCAACTTGCTAAAGTGTTGGAAGCTTCTTACTGCAGTGTATAGAATTTTTATTTTTAAGTTGCATGCATGCAATTTATAATTGGAATGCAAATTTAAACCTCGAATTTTAGTACTAGAGTTGCGACACCTTAAGGGTTTCGCGTGATGGAATGAGTGGAGAGATGAAATCAAATTGAAAATCGATTATTTCTATAAAAAAATGGTACGAAAAAATATGTGGGTAGGAAAAAAAAACAAATTTGGGTACGAAAACAAATTTGAGTACGATAAAAAGGGTACAAACAAAATAAGGGAACGAAAAAACTATTTTGGTACGAAAAAAATGGGTACAAATAAAAAATAAGGTACGAAAAAATTTGTGTACGAAAAAAAAATGAGTACGAACAAATGGGTACGAAGAAATTTGGGTAAGAACAAATTTGTGTACGAAAAAATTGGGTACAAAAAAATGTGGGTACGAAAAAAAAATTGGTTATAAAAAAAATTAGGGTACGAAAAACTATTTGGGTACGAAAAAAAAGGTTCAAATAAAAATTTGGGTACAAAAAAAAATTGGGAACAAAACGAATTTGGGTACGAAAAAAATTTGAGTACGAACAAATGGGTTCAAAGAAATTTGGGTTCTAACAAATTTGTGTAAAAAAAAATTGGGTACGAAAAAAAATTTGGTTATGAAAACCTATAGGGAACGAAAAAATTAGGGTACAAAAAACTATTTGGGTACGAAAAAAAAAGGGTACATATATAAATTTGGGTACAAAAAAAATTGGGTACGAAACAAATTTTTGCACCGACGGACAGACGAAGCGGCGACTATATGCTCCCCCTAAAAAATTTGGGGGGGGAGCATAATAAACAAGTTATGGCAATTTAAAGGTGGTACGCAAACTTAATAATACATTTATCAATTATATGCTTATTCTAAGTGAAAAAAAGGCCATAATTGTTACAAAATGCTTGATACAGTTATCTGCTCTTGTTTATACATTGGGGTCATGTTGGTTAATAAGCAAAATACATGGTGTATGAACGCAATATGTCAAGTGACATAAAAAATATTTGAGGTCATATGCAAACTTTAACATAGATTTATCAATAATATGCATATTATTCTTAGTGAAAAAGGGCCTAATTCTGTTAAAATGCTTGATACAGTAAATGAGTTGTCTGCTCTTGTTTATAGATTGGGGTTATGTCGGTAATGAAGTATGCAAAATATAAAAGCAATATGTCAATGGACATAGGAAATATATTTGAGGTGGTACGCAAACATTCCAATGCGCACGCCGACGCCGGGTTGAGTAGGATAGCTCGACTATATATATTTCATATATAACAGTCAAGCTAAAATGTAAATATACCATAAACAACAGGCTAACCTCAATCACAACTTTAATGCAATGCTTATAACAATAGAGATACAATGATATGCCAGGGATTGAAACTAACTGTTTACTATTGTGGGCAACCATCTTTAGTATTTTGGTTGCCCAGATAAAGAATAACGAGCCCAGAAATATGAACATGTGAATATTATACATTCTTTTAATAAAATAATAGATAATTAAATACATTTGGTGACAACACATGTTCAATGCATGATGTTTTATTATGAGCCTGAATTGAATCATGTCCTATTCCTAAGTAATGAATGTTATTTAACTAGTATTGATCCATGGTGATCAATTGTTTTTCAATTTTTATTGCAGTGAATTGTTTTAAGCTTTAAAAAAAAGAAGTTTACCAACTTTTGAAATTGAGTTGCCCAGGCCAAAATCTACTTGCCCCGGGTTCACGGTAAACCACTTATTTCCATCCCTGTATGCTCTTCATTTCCTGTTCTTCCATCCCATTCTCAAAATTAAATTTAAAGCCGATATTTTTTAATAACATTAGTATGAATTACTAACCATTATCACCCAAAAAACAATTTTACAAAGCTGTAATCCCGTCGTAGAGATTTAGTTTACTATTATCAGTGTTCTCTTTAAATACCGGCTGCTAGCGATCTTGCCGGTTACATTAACTCTTGATGCCGGCTACTTTTCCCAAATATATCAAGTAAATGTCACAAATGCTTTGGTTTTACTGCATAGTTGCCGGCCATATAACTGGCTACTCAAATTTTTCTGGAAAACACTGAACTATGCATGACAAACACACAAAAATTAAATACATCTTAGATTCATTGTAAAAAATAAATTGACACTTCCAGCTTGTCGTCACTAAAATCCAAAGATTCAAATAATTTTCCACGAGATACGTCAACAATTGCGTAATCAAATGAATGAAAAATAAAAGTAAAGAAAGCCGGATTTTACATAAATTTCAGGTTGAAACACAACAAGGTAAAGGTAGTCGGTGAGATATAATAATAATACAGTTAGTAAGGCTCGTACCCTGGGTACGGTAAATATACTAAAACATACCCGGGAATTTTAACACTAAATCGGTTTTTTGTCGGCTATTTTGTAAAAATTAATTATGTTTACATTTATGTCAATTTTCTGTTAAATGGCATTTATACAATGTATTATCAAAACTCATTTTTACAATCATTAATGTGATTCAATTTAAAATCTTAAATTGTTTAAAGTCGCGTCATTGTATGACGTTGTCAAGTATATTTTCCGCGATGTCGCACGTTCACTTTTTACCGTCATAGATTTTTTTAAAGAAACATTTTTTGGTTTGCGAGGTCCGTTAAATGGGGAACACCATATTTGGTATTTATATTATGTTTTAACAAATAATTCATGCTGTGTAATAAATATTGTATAAGATATTTCGATATTTATTGAAAATGTTTCAAATTGTTATTTATGAAACCTTTTATTCTAATGAGTGTATGCTATCATATTATACTTCGAATAGCAGATCTGTTGTACTATAATCGTATTATTCATTCTTTATTGTTAATTTAATTTATTGTAGAGAATCGTCAATGTTACATCTAGACGCCAATCCTTGTCGTTAGTGTTAGTTTTCAATGCTTGTTATCATTGCCGTCAATGTTAGTCGTCAATCCTTATCGTCATTATACATGAAGGAAATAAAAGCAGAAACAGAGACGTATTCTTGATTACTTGATTATTCCTACGGCGTCCTCTCAACACTCATACTAAAAAGCATGTTGATGCAGATTTTTTTTAAAGAGAAGTTTCTTTAAGGTAAACAATATTGTTTTACTTTAATCGCTAGCATGTTTAACGACATCGGATTTTTGGCAGATATACAACTCGGATACAATCTAATATTTGCGGGTATGTTTAAGTTTCTTTACCGTACCCGGGCTACATGTAAGTAAAGTTAAGAGTACCCGGGGTACATGTACCGGTAAGTAGTACCCGAGCCGAGAATGTCAATTGAAGGTGTTAGAGATGCATTGAACCATAAGATTAAAAAGGGTAATTAACCACGGGCTTATTAAAATTAAAACGATGACATTACATTGTACCAGCTGTTTATTGTTGTATACTGTAAGCTTGAAATATTTTAAATAATGTAAACAACTTACCTTGTATAAAGTTGGCACATTGTTGTCAGGTGTAGAAACTATTATACTTATTTCTGTTAAGTTGCACTGGCTGAACCAAAAGAATTATGTAGTCGTTTCTAAATAATCACGAAACAATCTACTAATGCATATATGCTTGCCAGTTGCTGAGTTTGTGCATTTCCATTCATTATACTATCGGCGGTTTCCAGTCAACTCGTACCTAAGTCAACTCGTACCCTAGTCAACTCGTACCCGATTTGGTCAACTCGTACTTTAGTCATTTTTCAGATTGGTCAACTCGTACCTTTTTAATATTTATTCTTCATGTAAACAAATTGCGATGGGTGAATGCATGCATTAGATGTTTTTAAAGTTTATTGCAGGTACGAGTTGACAAAAAAAGTTATATTTTGGCATAGACTAACATTACTTTTATGTTGTTTTTTTACCAAATATTTGTTAACTTCTTCCATTGCATGATTTTTATAAATATTACCAAATTGCAAAATAATTATCATCCATGTCGTTACACTTGTGTATTAGTTGATAAATGTTGTTGTTGTTGTTGTTTATATATATGCCTCAAATTATGGTTCGTCTGAAAATTGAGTCCATGATTTAATCAATTAATCAACACCTAAGATACGTGTTAACACCTACGTGGCACGGGTCGTTAATATCGTAATTTACCTAATCTTCACCTTTGTTAAATATTGATTAACACATTACTTGACACGGGTCGTTAATATCTAAATCGATTTAATATGCACCTTTGTAAACATGAAGAACACCTTTGAATCCAAACTAACAACTAACCAATCAATTAAAAAAGATTAGGATTATTGTGTAAAACAAACGGATTTAATGAGTATTTAGATGTTTTAGCATTCTTCAATAAAATAATTAGATTTCCATGTAAATTTGAAACAACGGTAATAATATTCGAATAATTTGAACATTAAAATAAAAAGAATGCATGTTATTGTCTCTTGCGTTTTTATTTTGGCATTTATAAAACACTTAAATAACATATACTACATTCACATTTAACACACAAAAAACACAATATATTTCACACAGGGTAACAAACAAACCATCTTATGCAAATACTACATACATGTATTAAACATAAAATAAAAAAATGCAAGTTATTGTCTCTTGTGTTTTTATTTTGGCATTTATAAAACACTTAAATAACATATACTACATTCACATTTAACACATACAAAAAACAATATATTTCACACAGGGTAACAAACAAACCATCTTATGCAGAGTCCGTATTTAGTTTCAAGATATTAATGATTACAGCCAATCTGCAAAGCCTTTATATAGTAATTTGGGGATTTACTCGTATAAAAGTGTGAAAAACATACTCCTTTAACTTCAAAGTGGATCATACCTTGAATTGGTTAAGTCATCATGCGGTGTTTACAATCAAACATTTCATCAAAGAAAATGCCGACAACTACCGCACGTGTCATTTTAGATGCACGACAAACACATTGTTTAACAAATCGCCGACTGTCCTGTTGTCATAAAGGTGTTATTAGTCAACATTTTATCAAACAAAACGCCGACAAACACGTCCTTTATAATTATACACGTGTGAAAAATAATGAACTAGTCTACTTTTGAAAAAAAAAATTAAAACCTTTATCTATATTCATATCAAAAACATATACAAAAACATATTTCACGTCTTTGAAATATATAAATAATTTTTTGGAGGGTACGTGTTGACCAATTCGGGTACGAGTTGACTAGTGGGGGTACGAGTTGACCAAAAATCGGGTACGAGTTGACCAAATCGGGTACGAGTTGACCGAAGGTACGAGTTGACTTAGGTACGAGTTGACTAGCTCCCCTATCGGCCTTGGCAAACAGCGTAGACTCAGATTAGACGCCGCATGATGTCTGCTATTTGGTACGCAGAAGATTTGCATATCCACGGGTGTTTTATGTCAAATGTTATGGTTTTCAATAGATCGTATACTTATCTACAAAACAGCGAATTAGCGTTCACTTTACATCAGTTTTAATTATGTTATTTTGTTAATACTTTCTCGCGTTCTTTTCGCCATTGGTCGACGCCGTCTGCTATTTCCAACGATGAAGATTTCCATATCCACTGGCGTTTTTTTATGTCAAATGTTACTGTTTTCCAATGGATCGTATACTTATCTACAAAACAGATAAGTAGCGTTCACTTTACATCGTTTGAGATGATGTTTTTTTGTAAATACTTTCTAAGCGTTCATTCTGACGAAGTCGACCATTTTGACGGGTGTGAAGAAATACCGAATTTCCCGTAATTACCAAAATCCTCAGAAATCCACGAGATCCCACGAAATCCCCATTAATATTGATTGTGTATTGAAAAACTGCGTATTTTAATATAGATCGTTGCGAAATACACTGAAATCACTAATGAAACATTGTTTTTATCAAAGTTTGATTTCGGGGATTTCGGTAGGACTTCGGTATATCCACATACCGCATTTTGTAATTCCGGTTTCGTCAAACTTGCGAAACTTTTTCGTGATTTAATCAAAAAACTTGATTTTTCCCAGGTATAACGCCTACGCCAACAGGTAGATCGCATTCTTGTCCATATACATGTCAAATTTCAGCAAACGTGCTGGGCCAGTTTTCAAGAAACTCAAATCGCGGTGATTCTCGCCACCTTAACGAAACTTAGCCCCCTTTATCATTCGTTCGAATGAACGTCATCAATGATGACGTCCAATACATCACTCATTCCATACTAGACTTGCGACACCTTAAGGGTTTCGCGGGATGGAATGAGTGGGGAGATCATATACAATTTTCAGCTTTCAGGAAGCAAGGACCCTCTGGACGTGAAACATCAGCTTTCCAACACTATATGATTCCAGTTCCATAGCACATATTGCATTAGTTCAATGGGAAGAACATTAAACGGCATATTCACAAATCTCTGAAAAACAAACAGTGCTCAAAAATATTTAAAGTAGTCATTTACTATTTAATTGATTATGTCCTCTGATTGTTGCATTTTTAATTTAAATATGTGTTCCTATATGCATTTATTGTTGTTTTGACTTAAAAAACTAAAATGGATGCCCATTCTTAGTTTGCTGTCTTAGTCTACCCTAAAATTATACATGTTTCTTGCATAATTGAATTATCAAAAACTGCATACTTGTAAAGGCATTGTCAGAGTTATTTGGTTAAGTTAGAGACAAAGTAAAGCAAATATATTTATTTTTCTTAAAATGAATCATCCTCTGAAGCCCCCACTGGGATTCAAACCCAGATCTCTTTCCTCTGGGAAGGAAAGTATTCTATCTTGAAATACAAGGGCAAGTAAGAGGACAATTTGCAATTTTAAACCTATAAACATATAAACTTAATTTTTCACCTGACCTTAGAAACAACACAGACATCTCCGAATCTGAAATACATTACAGTTACAATTCAGGTTTTTAGTATTGTGCATTGTACATGAATGTTTAAGTATTGTATTTATCCTTGGTACACAGAACTGCCTAAAGATGCGTAAAATACCAGTATTCAAATCTGAAAATATCCCATGTGTTTGTTTTACTCTGTTAGTATCCCTATTTTATTTCAATAAAGCAGTTTTTTCCTTCTCCTGAAAATTTAACTAAATATCAGTTATGCTACTTTTTACATTCAGCAAATGACATGTGTCCGTAATGTCCATTTTGAAAATTTGGTTAAAAAAACATTATTTTTACCAAAAAGGTAGACTTAATAATTATTATTAAATAGTTGATGTATGTCGCCTTAATAAAGAAACAAAAATGGGAAAGAAATAAAATGTTTAAAAATGTCAGTTACATGACTTATAACATTAAGTAGACGATATAGCTTTGATACTTTAGGATAAGAGTAGACCTTAACACAAATAGGATAAGAGTAGACCTGAACACAAAACTTAACCAAATTTTCAATTTTCTAACTATAAAAGGGGGCATTATTCAGTGAAAAAACAGAAAAAAAATGGGTACAAAAAAATGTGTGTACGAAAACAATTGGGTAAGAAAAAATTATGCCGAAAAAATATATGCTAAAATAGCTTGGGGTCTTGACCACCAAAACGGCTTGGATTTTAATTATGCTGAAATAACTCGGGGTCATGACCACCAAACTGGCTTAGAATTCAATTATGCTGAAATAGCTCAGGATCTTGACCACCAAACTGGCTGGGATTTTTATTATGCTGAAAAAGCTCGGGATCTTTACCACCAAACTGGCTTGGATTTGAATTATGCTCATAGTTCGGGTTCTTGACCACCAAACTGGCTTGCATTTTAATTATGCTGAAATAGCTAAGGATCTTGACCATCAAACTGGCTTGGATTTTAATTATGCCAAAATAGTTCAGGATCTTCACCACCAAACTGGCTTGGATTTTAAATATGCGGAAATAGCTCGAGGTTTCGGCCATGAAACTGGCTAGGATTTTAATTATGGTGAAAAAGCTCGGGTTCTTGACCACCAAACTGGCCTTGATTTTAATTATACCGAAATAGTTCCGGATCTTGACCACTAAACTGACTTGGATTTTAAATATGCTGAAATAGCTCAAGGTCTCCCCCACGAAACTGGCTAGGATTTTAATTATGCTGAAAGAGCTTGGGGTCTTGACCACCAAACTGGCCTGGATTTTAATTATACCGAAATAGTTCAGGATCTTGACCACCAAACTGACTTGGATTTTTATTATGCTGAAATAGCTCGGGGTATCCGCCACCAAACTGGCTTGGATTTTAATTATGGTTAGAAAGCTCGGGGTCTTTACCACAAAAAAAATTGACCACCAAACTGGCTTGGATTTTAATTATACCGAAATAGTTCAGGATCTTGACCACTAACCTGACTTGGATTTTAATTATGCTGAAATAGCTCGGGGTCTCTGCCACCAAACTGGCTTGGATTTTAATTATGGTGAGAAAGCTCGGGTCTTGACCACAAAAATGGCTTGGATTTTAATTATGCTGAAATAGCTTGGGATCTTTACCACCAAAGTGGGCGGGGCCCTGGGGTGGGTAATGTGAACATGGATGGTCGAGACACTGTGTTGTCATAAGAAATCTTAAGTATTAATTTGAAGTCAAATGGTGAAGAATGGTGCGGCAGAGGCCGACGCGTATTCCCACGCCGCATGTTTGACCCAGGGGGTGCCCCAGGTTTGGGAATGCGGCCATGCATGGTTGAGATTGACCGTAACTATTGTCTTAAGAGATTTCGAGTGCTTGACAGGTTAATGTAAGCCATCATGGAGAGGGGTGGTTTATGTGGGTTGGTGGTAATTTAAAAGATGAAGTTTCAAAAATAATTATAAAAATAAAATTTGGGGGGGGGGGGAATTCTTGGGTGGGGCATGGGGGATAGTTTGGGTGTGCAGTGCATTGTGGTATGTCAGGTAAGTGTTGTTTTGTCAAAGTATGAATCAAATGTGATCATATATAAAGAAGTTATGGCAATTTAAGCAAAATGTTCAATTATCTAAGTATAAAAGGGGCAATAATTCTGTCAAATGCTTGATACAGTTTTCTGCTCTTGTTTATAGATTGGGATCATGTTGAAAGCAATATGTCAAAGGACATAAAAATATTGGAGGTGGTATGCAAACTTTAACATAGATTTATCAAAAATATGCATATTCTAAGTATAAAAGAGCAATAATTCTGTCAAAATGCTTGATACAGTTGTCTGCTCTTGTTTATAGATTGGGATCATGTTGGTTATGAAGTATGCAAAATATGAAAGCAATATGTCAAAGGACATAGAAAATATTTGAGGTGGTATGCAAACTTTAACATAGATTTATCAATAATACACTTTAACTCCAATATAGTGCGGTCCGTTATAACGCTGTGTCCAATATAACGCGGGGGATCCTTGGATCCCTTTTTTTCTCCAACCTTCCATTTCTGATTCAAATCCATGTTATGCAACTTCATGTATTTTCATAAATTCAAAGAAGCTGGCGATCACAGCTTGATTGCTTTATCCGCCCGTTTAACTGATTTTAATCGATTAGAGGTTAAACGACACTCGACAGCTAATTGGTGTTAATCTGTTGTGTAATGTCAATAAAGGTGTGAAAACAAGCGAGTCGGTGTTTATTACATGTATTCCCTATAAGAGCGGTTCGATGCGCTAATTTCAATAAGGCAAGTGCAAGCGGAATAATTATCAAATTAAAGTTATTTAAAACTATTACCTGTTTATGTTCCGTATTTATCGTGTATTGTATTTCGTTGGTATAAAATATGGCTGTGTAAGTGTGTTATTGTTTATTATATGCTACACATGCTTGATAAATAAAGTTATCTTTGTGTGTGTTTAATGTTTCAGTACGTATACGAAAAATACATTTAACAAGGGACAAAATTGTCACAAAACCAGGTTTTCATTGTGAAAAAAAAATCTGATAAAGGGAGAAAAGTCAAACTGAACTTTTGAAATGAACAAACAAAATTAACCCCCTTTATAAGTTTTTTTTTTTTTTAAATCTATTTTTAGTCGTGGCGACCTTGACATTGGAGATATTGACGTGATTCTTTCGTGCGACACACCGTCCCATGATGGTGAACAAATGTGCCAAATGATTTTAAAATCTCACAATAAATGACATAGTTATGGCCAGGACAAGCTCATTTATGGCCATTTTTGACCTTTGAACTCAAAGTGTGACCTTGACCTTGGAGATATCGACGTAATTATTTCGCGCGACATACCGTCCAATGATGGTGAACAAATGTGCCAAATGATTATAAAATCTGACAATGAACGACATAGTTATGGCCCGGACACGCTTGTTCCGCCAGCCCGCCCGCATTCGCCAATCTAATAACCATTTTTTTCCTTTGGAAAACCTGGTTAAAAATCCTGACGATTTATTTACATGCTAACACAGTGTAATAGTTAACAGAGATGCACTTAAATTTTTGCCAGTTATCAGAAAGTCCATGGAAAGCACGTTTTTTACATGCTGCGTATGACGCAATAAAACATTTCTTTGTACATGTATCGTATTGCCTCGTATTGCATTCATTCTAAATTTAAATTCGCTCGTCCAATGAAAGCTGTGTCCCATAATGCACTGTACTAATTTTTCTGAAAAATGGCGTAGGCATATGAATTTGTTTACGAAGTTCGTAAACATATTTCTTGTCATAAATGTTAAACATTATTTTTTCGTAAGTGATGTAATTATATTGGATTATCGGATAAATGTGCACATTAGAAAAGCGGTAGTTATACTGTTATCGCACGATTCGGTTTACATGCATGTATTTGCGGTTGACAACACAGCATGAAGATACACAAGACCTATATTATAGGCTATACTTTACCTGTTTTTATAGCCCCTTAAATAAATTAGCTCAAAACTTATAACGCTTTCCGTTTATAACGCTGTTGCGTGGCTTGGACCCCGTCATCCGCGTTATATTGGAGTGACAGTGTATGCATATTCTTAGTATAAAAGGGGCAATAATCCTGTCAAAATGCTTGATACAGTTGTCTGCTCTTGTTTATAGATAAGGGTCATGTTGGTAAAGAAGTACATGTATGCAAAATATAAAAGTAATTTGTTAAAGGACAAAGAAAATATTTGGGGTAGTACACAAACTTTAACATGTGCACGCTAACGGTAACGCCGACGTGATCAGGATAGCTCCATTATATATATTTCATATACATTAGTCGAGCTAAAAATGAGTGAAAATCTCTGACCCGTCTCCACCCCATCCCCTTTAACTTTTGACCCAGGGGTTAGATCAAAATTCCAAATAGTGCAGGGTCGCACATAATGCTCATAGCTACCATGTGTTTAAGTTTCAAGGTTCTAGTGCTTATGGTGTAGGAGATAGTGGCTAGGACAGACGGACAGACTGATGTTGGAGATAACCACAATGAACCTGTTAACAGCCAACTAACGCTGCCAACAAAGCACAAGCTTTACGTGTCAGGATGCGGCACTATCTATACAAACTGCATAAGGAATTACAAGACGCTTAGGGTTTGAGGGACACCAAACCTGATTATGAGTCTTCCACAACTTAAGCATCTTAATAACCCTTTGCATGCTGGGAAATTTGTCGTCTGCTAAAATGTCGTCTGCTGAATTTCTAAAATCAGCATTTTCTTCATTTTTTTTTCAAAGAATACTATCAGAATAGCAAACAGTTTGGATCCTGATGAGACGCCACGTTCTGTGGCGTCTCATCTGGATCCAAACTGTTTTCAAAGGCCTTTAAAATTCGGTTCCCGCACTGAAAGGGTTAAATATACTTATTTGCTTGTGTACATGTACCTGATAATAAATTATTATTATTACCTGTTTTGGCATCAACAAGCTTTATCGATTGGCTCTCAAATTTTGCACATGAACGCTACACGATCAACCAATATGCCTTTTCATTTCAAGTCGGAAAGCAATTTAGCCCTTATTCGGCCATAAAAGGGTGGAGGATCTATTTAAAGTACAACTATTCCAGATACAAAAATATGAATTCATTTATTTAATGCACTTATTTTCTTCTCTTTTGCTACGAAATGACCATAAACCAGCTTACGCATATTTTGCATTAGCAGATTATATTTCTTTTTTTACATATGAAACAGGGCTTTATTTCCTGACTTTGTGAAGCGGCCCTGGCCCCCTTATTTTGTGAAAAAATGAGTCGCGAACTTTTCAAAATTGTGAAAAAATGAGTTGCAATCTTTTCAAAATTGTGACAAATTGAGTCGCGAAACTTTTCAAAATTGTGAAAATTGAGTCGCGAACTTCTTAAAATTGTGAAAAACCGAGTCGTGAAATTATTAAAATTGTGAAAAATGGCCCATTTTGTAAAAATTCACGGCCATGTTAGGTTTGTGAATTGTCCTTTTCAAAATTGTGAAAAGTCCTTCCACGGCCACTCATAAAGAAGGAAAAAAAGCCCTGTGAATGGTAAAAATAAATTCAAGCAGCATTTTATAATATAAATTTAAAAATGCACTCAATCATGCACTTTTAAACAATATTATTGTAATTCTGTTATTTATAATCATATTAATAATGCCTCATTTTTCTAAATTTTATGGTTTACTATCTATTTTTCCCAATTTTATGGTTTATCTTGATTAATTTCTGAATTCAAAAGACACTGGCTTAAAAAAACTGTCTATGCATGTAACTGTTTATTGAAATCTCTTTATGAGTGATTATAAATGCATGATAAAATTCTAACATGTTATGTAATAGATAAATCTATATTGTTTGTATTTTTCGTAAACATTATTAGCCACCGTTGTGGTCAAACATATTTTTTTTTTTTATTAATGACTTTGTTTCACAGATTACTGTAACAGAGCTACAGATAAGGTGCGCATTTGTGTAAATACCCAATGTAAAATTGCCGATTACGCATAGAAAAATAAAACCATGCGTTCCGAAACCCAATTGAAATTGCCGATTACGCATATCATATTTTTCCTTTGCATAACGAGTAAATTTGTCCCGGAAATACCCTGGTCAGAAATACCCGGATTCTTTCCGCTTTGTCCAAGTGCTTTCAGTATAACCTTCAGCACAATAATATGTACGGAAAAAAGTGTCTTTGTGACTACGTGTTATTGTTGTGAAAATGTCAAAACCGTGAGGCCTTAAAAATGGAAACATCGTATCCTAGGAACAAAGGAACTCAATTTTAAGATATTTAACCGCAGGCAACACAAAATCAGAATCGGAAAATATAGTGAAACTAATTCTTGACGATATTATGTCGGAGGCAATCGCTGTCAGTGCTTACATTGTAAGAAAACTGGTGGAAAAAATCGTTGAACTTTTTTTTTTAAATCAAGACTGTATATTATGGATACATCTACATAATTACACAAAATCTCTGAAACTAATCAATTTAGAGTGGAACTACAACCAGCTTATTCAGGTAAGCAGGTGAGAATTTAAGACAATGAACATACCCAATTTTAAAACAAAGGTACCCAATTGTCAATTAAAGTACCCAGTAGTGGGTACCGACTTTTTTGTACCCAATTGAATATGAAAATACCCAATTGAACTCAAAAGTAGTGGGTATTAACCAAATTACTCAGAAAAGTTATCTGGAGCTCTGCTGTAACGTACAATCTTTATACGGAATGAAGGAGTTTTTATTTACAAGTACACTTTTTGTATTTTTTTGATAGTCTACTTAATTTTTGTTTTACTGTTAAACAAAATAACGCCGCACGCGTCAGACTAATGTCGTTACAATCTAGAGTTTAAATGAAATTATGTCACACGATAGACGTATTAAAATATTTAACTGCATGTCCGACTTGTCGTCATTAAATTCAAGTAGTCATCAAATTCAAGATTTAAAATGAAAATACGTCACAAGATATATGTATTTCATACCATACGAGTTTTTAAGGATATTTTCAGATCTGAATACTGGTATTTTACATGTGTTAAACTTTAACTGTAATGTATCGCAGATTCAGAGATGTATGTTTTGTTGTAAAGGTCATTTAACCCAACATATCTCAGACACAAAGAGTGTCCAAATTTGTGCGAACAATTAAATTAAAACTAAGACATTTATCGATTGTCATTACCTGCTGTATAATTTATTTGTGTACTGACATATATTCAATTGTGGTGAAATCAACCGGGATCACCTTGGTGAGAATCTGGTGGAAAAATCACTGCACTAACCTGAGACATCAGTCTGTCATGATTGATTGCTCAGTTGTACATATTTTTCTAATTCTGGCTACCATAACTTTAAATGTCGCTTTTTATGACTTTTGACTGGCGCGACTTTATAGTTATGGACCAACCCCATTAGGAAAGTCAACCAGAAAATGCCCAAAAGTGGACAGTTAACAAAGACCGGTCCAAAACAGCTTTTAAATGCAGTTATTGGCCCATATCAATCACTTGATTGGAAAGATTGACATTTTTCACATTTAACTGATACATTCTTTCACAAACTACTATCTTAAACATTTAAAATTTATCTATTCTGCTCTTACACATGGAGAAAAACAGCGATGTGACAGACTTTCTTGAAATGCGAATCTCCCGAGATTTCACGGTCATATGATGGTATTTCTACTTTTAGTAACATACCATGTGCTCAAGTGTTTTCAAAATCAGAATGACATTTCCCGGTATTTTAGAATATTCTGGCTTGTTTTGTGAACAAATTGTAGTGTAAATACAAACTAAAAGTAAATATTTAAAACTACCCGATTCACACTGAAATCAGTTTTATAATCCACCAGACTTATGTTGTTAATCACAAATAATAGATTTCACAAAACGAAAGTGATGTTTACAATTTCAGCAAAAAAATGTCAAGGTCGTTCGAAAGTATCCAAATTAAAACTAGTCTTGGACAAAGCGACAATGGTGTCAAAATTGTGAATTTCAGACTGATGAGAGTTATTTTCATCTATTGTAAGATGCATTTGAAACATTTGAACCTTAAAATATTCCTCGGTGCAGTAATTTATATTCATTCATCAATATATGTAGAAATGTATCCAAGAAAATGAGTATTCTTTGATTTATAGCGTGACATAAATATGTTACCACTCTGGTTGACTTTCGATACAGGGTTGGCTTCAGCGTACAGGTATGTCAATACTATATAAATTGTACGCTGAAGTTTCTTTAGCTAATATTTTTCTAATGTTGACAGACCATTGACATTGCTGGGGTTTGTTGAGTTAAAGACTTATTATCATCAGGGGCAGGAAGACATTATAGACATTAAATAGCGTATCATTACGTAGACAACAGTTGCACAACTGTATGCGTAAAAGGTAAATCAGTATATAAATAATTATATTGACAACTAGCTTACGTAGCAACGTCCGAAAATATGAAATATCCGACATCTATTTCAATATTTAAAATTCAAGATATAATGACTACTGAACTGTTTTACTATAAGGATAAAACAGTAAAACTATGTTTTAATGAAAATGAAACACAACAAACTAAATACTTATCATGATAACGGCTAAACGACTTATTATCCCAATATAACACTGTCATTGAATCGCACATTTCAATTAAAATTATTCCCCTTGAAAGTTAATGCATATTGATATAACGAATTCATCAAACGTTATCAAACATTAGTAATTTGCATTGCATCGGATTCCCACAATATTATGTGAATGTAAATCGGATCCGGTTGTTGTTTATGTGTCAAGCTCATTTTGCCAGTGAGATACTTAAATTTCTTGCGTAGTAAAATCGGCTAGATTGAACTTTACCGGTACGCAGTAGTTTACCACTATCAAATCTACTGTAAAGTACACAAAGATACTTACATAATTCTGCCGTATCTGTCTGAATAAACATCCACTGCACAAAATATAGACATTTGTATTAATGATTATCAAACACAATCATATTTTTCTGTGTTTATTGAATTAATAACACTGAGTTTCTTTGTCGCGTTACAAGATGGCGGATCTCTAGCGCTGTTCGTGAAGTGACGTCACAATGTTTATTTGAGCGCGTGCCCGTTCCCACAAAAAATATTTAAACACAAAATACTCCAAAACTAGATTTTTCCCAGGTATAACGCCTATGCCAACAGGTAGATCGCATTCTGGTACATATACATGTCAAATTTCAGCAAACGTGTTCGGCCAGTTTTCAAGGCGCTCAAATCGCAGTGATTTGCACCAACTTAACGAAACTTAGCCCCCTTTATCATTCGTTCGATTGAACGTCATCAATGATGACGTCCAATACATCACTCATTCCATACTAGAGTTGCGACACCTTAAGGGTTTCGCGGGATGGAATGAGTGGGGAGATCAAATCAAATTGAAAGCCGATTATTTCGACAAAAATTTGGGTACGAAAAAATATGTGGGCAGTGGGTACGAAAAAAAATAATTTGGGTACGAAAACAAATTTGAGTACGAAAAAAAAGGGTACGAACAAAATAAAGGTACGAAAAACTATTTGGGTACGAAAAAAATGGGTACGAATAAAAAATTAGGTACGAACAAATTTGTGTACGAAAAAAATTTGAGTACGACATATGGGTACGAAAAAATTTGGGTACCAACAAATTTGTGTACGAAGAAATAATGGGTACGAACATAATATGGGCAGGAAAAAAAAACTAATTTGGTTACGAAAACAAATTAGAGTACAAAAAAATAAAGGAAACAAAAAAAATTAGGGTACGAAAACTATTTGGGTACGAAAAAATTGTGTACAAATAAAAATTTGGGTATGAAACAAATTTGGGTACTAAAAAAATGGGTACGATTTTTTTATTTGGGTACGAAAAAAATGGGTATGAAAAAAAAATTGGGTACGAACAAATTTGGGTACGAAAAAGATTGGTACGAAAAAAAATGGGTACGAACAAATTTGGGTACGAAAAACATTTCGGTACGAAAAAAATGGGTACGAAAAAAAAATTGGGTACGAAAACAATTAGGAACAAAAAACATTTGGGTACGAAAAAAATGGGTACGAAAAAAAAAAAATTGTTACGGAAAAAATTTGGTACGAAAAAAAATTTAGGTACGAAAAAAATGGGTACGAAAAAAATTGGGCACGAAAAAAAAGGGGTACGAAAAAAATTGGGTACGAAAAATTTGGGTACAAAAAACATTTGGGTACGAAAATAATGGGCACGAATTTTTTTTTAGGTACGAACAAATTTGGGTACGAAAAACATTTGGGTACGACAAAAATGATTACGAAAATCGAAAAATTGGGGTATGAAAAATCTAATTTGAATTGTCTAGCCCGTCAATTGTCTCCTGGGGGTGAATTGTCTTGGGGTTGCTATTAAGGCTACATGTACTTCCGGCCAAGCCACGTGTTTATAGCGATTGCGCAATAAAAAACACCACTTTTTCGTGATTTAATCAAAAACTAGATTTTTCCCAGTAATAACGAATACGCCAACAGGTAGATCGCGTTATATGTACAGTTAATGGAAAATTTCATAGGGCCATATATTGTAACTCTGTGAAAAATCATCTGACCAGAACCGGCTGATAATATGCATGTCTCCTCTTGGTAGTGAAGCTTCCCATTAAGTTAAATTGAATTCCAGTCATTAGTTGCTGAGAAATAGCCCGGACAAAAATTGTGCATGGACGGACAGACGAAGCAGCGACTATATGCTCCCCCCTTAAAAAATTTGGGGAGAGCATAATAAAAAAGTTGTGGCAATTTAAAGGTGGTACGCAAACTTTAAAATAGATTTATCAATTATATGCTTATTCTTAGTGAAAAAAAGGCCATAATTGTTACAAAATGCTTGATACAGTTATCTGCTTTTGTTTATACATTGGGGTCATGTTGGTTAAGAAGCAAAATACATGTATGAAAGCAATATGTCAATGGACATAGGAAATATATTCGAGGTGGTACGCAAACATTCCAATGCGCGCACCTACGTCGGGGTGAGTAGGATAGCTACACTATATATATTTCATATATAATAGTCGAGCTCAAAAGTAAATATACTATAAACAACAAGCTTACCTCAATCACAATTTTAATGCAATGCAGTTAAACAATAAAGTTACAATGATATGCCAGGGATTGAAACTAACTTTTTACTATTGTGTGCAACCATCTTTAGTATTTTGGTTGCCCAGATAAAGAATAACGAGCCCAGAAATATGAACATGTGAATATTATTATATTTTTTTAATAAAATAATAGATAATTATATACATTTGCTGACAATACACATGTTCAATGCATGATGTATTATTATGAGCCTGAATTGAATCATGTCCTATTCCTATATAATGAATGTTATTTAACTAGTATTGATCCATGGTGATTAATTGTTTTTCAATTTTTATTGCACTGAATTGTTTTAAGATTAAAAAAAAAACAAGTTTACCAACTTTTGAAATTGAGTTGCCCAGGCCAAAATCTACTTGCCCCGGGCTCATGGGAAACCACTTATTTCCATCCCTGTATGCTCTTCATTTTCTGTTCTTCCATCCCATTCTCAAAATTAATTTTAAAGCACAATATTTTTTAATAACATTTGTATGAATTACTAACCATTATCACCCAAAACACAATTTTACAACGCTGTAATCGTGTCGTAGAGATTTAGTTTACTATTATCAGTGTTCTCTTTAAATACCGGCAGCCAGCGATTCTGCCGGTTACATTTACTCTTACATTTACATGACTGCTTCTTTTCCCAAATATATCAAGTAAATGTCATAAATGCTTTTGTTTTGCTGCATAGTTGCCGGCCATATTACTGGTACTCAATTTTCTGGAAAACACTGAATTATGCATGAAAAACACACAATACTTAAAATCTTAGATTCGTTTTTAAAATAAATTGACACTTCCAGCTTGTCGCCATTAAAATCCAAAGATTCAAATAATTTTCCACGAGGTACGTCAACAATTGCGTAATCAAATGAATGAAAAAAAAAAGTAAAGAAAGCCGGATTTTACATAAATTCCAGGTTGATAAACACAACAAGGTAAAGGTACCTTGTAGTCGGTGAGATATAATAATAATACAGTTAGTAAGGCTCGTACCCTGGGTACGGTAAATATACTAAAACGTACCCGGGAATTTTAACACTAAATCGGTTGTTGTCGGGTATTTTGTAAAAATTAATTATGTTTACATTTATGTCAATTTTCTGTTCAATGGCATTTATTTTATCAAAACTCATTGTTAAAATCAATGATGTGATTAAATTTTAAATCTTAAATTGTTTAAAGTCGCGTCATTGTATGACGTCGTCAAGTATAATATTTTCCGCGACATCGCACGCTCACTTTTAACCGTCATAGATTTTTTTTAAAGAAACATTTTTTGGTTTGCAAGGTCCGTTAAATGGGGAACACCATATTCAGTATTTATATTATGTTTTAACAATTAATTCATGCTGTGTAATAAATATTGAATAAGATATTTCGATATTGATTGAAAATGTTTCATATGTTATTTATGAAACCTCTTATTCTAATGAGTGTATGCTATTATATTATACTTTGAAAAGCATATCTGTTGTACTATAATCTTATTATTCAAATTAAATCGTTAATTTAACAATGCTTGTCGTCAGTGTTAGTCGTAAATGCTTGTGATCATTGTCGTCAATGTTAGTCGTCAATCCTTATCGTCATTTTACATGAAGGAAATAAAAGCAGAAACAGAGACGTATTCTTGATTACTTGCTTATTCCTACGGCGTCCTCTCAACACTCAAACTAAAAAGCATGTTGATGCAGATTTTTTAAAAGAGAAGGTTGTTTAAGGTTAACAATTTTGTTTTACGTTATCGGTAGCATGTTTAACGACATCGGATTTTTGGCGGATATACAACTCGGATACAATCTAATATTTGCGGGTATGTTTAAGTTTATTTACCGTACCCAGGGAACATGTAAGTAAAGTTAAGAGTACCCGGGGTACATGTACCGGTAAGTAGTACCCGAGCCGAGAATGACCAATCGAGCCTTCGTAAGTGATTGATGGTGTATGGGATAACATGCACTGAGGGTGTATATTTTTCATGAACAAGTCGATTGAAGGTGTTAGAGATGCATTGATCCATAACATTAAAAAGGGTAATTAACCAAGGGCTTATTAAAATTAAAACGATGATATTACATTGTACCAGCTGTTTATTGTTGAGTACTGTAAGCTTGCAATATTTTAAATAATGTAAACAACTTACCTTGTATTAAGTTGGCACATTGATGTCAGATGTAGAAACTTTTTATACTTATTTCTGTTAAGTTGCACTGGCTGAACCAAAAGAATTATGTAGTCGTTTCTGAATAATCACGAAACAACCTACTAATGCATATATGCTTGCCAGTTACTGAGTTTGTGCATTTCCATTCATTATATTATCGGCCTTGGCAAACAGCGTAGACCCAGAAGGCCAGATGAGACGCCGTGTGATGTCTGCTATTTCGTTACGCTGAAGATTTCCATATCCACGGGTGTTTTTGTGTCAAATGTTATGGTTTTTCAATAGATCGTATACTTATCTACAAAACAGCGAATTAGCGTTCACTTTACATCATCTATGTTATTTTGTTAATACTTTCTCGCGTTCTTTTCGAACTTGTATTGACAGCCATTGGTCGACGCCGTCTGCTATTTCCAACGATGAAGATTTCCATATCCACTGGCGTTTTTTTATGTCAAATGTTAGTGTTTTCCAATTGATCGTATACTTATCTACAAAACGGATAAGTAGCGTTCACTTTACATCGTTTGTGATGATGTTATTTTGTAAATACTTTTAAGCGTTCTTTCTGTCGAAGTCGGCCATTTTGACGTGTGTGAAAAAATACCGACATTCCCGCAATTACCAAAATCCCCAGGAATCCCGAGATCCCACGAAATCCCCATTAATATTGATTATTTATCGAAAAACTGCGTATTTTAATATAGATTGTTGCGAAATACACTGAAATCACTGATGAAACATTGTTTTTATCAAAGTTTGATTTCGGTAGGGATTTCGGTATATCCACATACCGCATTTTGTAATTCCGGTTTTGTCAAACTTGCGAAACTTTTTCGTGATTTAATCAAAAACTAGATTTTTCCCAGGTATAACGCCTACGCCAACAGGTAGATCGCATTCTGGTCCATTTACATGTCAAATTTCAGCAAAAATTACCGACCAGTTTTCAAGCGCCCCAAATCGCGACTATATGCGCCAGCTTAACGAAAGTTAGCCCCCTTTATCATTCGTTCGATTGAACGTCATCAATGATGACGTCCAATACATCACTCATTCCATATACAAATATAGTCAGAACTGCACACAAAGAATAATTGCCTAAACATGCATGTATCTAGAAACAAGAGCTGTCTGAGGACAGCGCGCTCGACAATTCGAGTGCTTGACAGTATAACGTAAGCCATCATGGGATAATTGTTCAAATTATTCAATAAGGTCAAGGTAATGGCTCAGGTATATTTTCCACAATCTATTGAATATTTGTAAAGACATAAAACAAACTAATAAGATTTTATTTTAAGTTCGATAGCAATAGCTTGGGAGGGAAGTTTGGACGGTCCTTCAAAAATAAAAAAAGGAACAAAAAATATTTCGTTTATTTTTTTTTTTGGGGGGGGGGTAGGGGGGGGTTGAGATGGGGTATAATGTGGGGTGTGGTCATTTATTAGATGATCTTTCAAAAATAAAAAAGGGGGAATACAATTGGGGGGAGGGGATGGGGGGGCAGGGATTCTGGGTTGGGGCGTGGGGTATTGTTTGGGTGGAATCCATTGTGGTATTCAGGTAAGTGTTGCTTTGTCAATGTATTAATAAAATCTGATCATAAATAAAGTCAAAGGTCAAGGTAAAAATGAACTTGGCAGGTACAGTACCCTCATGACGGTAAGAAAATATTTGAAGTTTGAAAGCAATAGCTTTGATACTTTAGAAGTCAAGTGGATCTAACACAAAATTTAACAAAATATTCAGTTACTAAGACAAAAAGGGCCATAATTCTTACAAAATGCTTGATAGAGTTGTCTGCTCTTGTTTATAGATTGGGGTCATGTTGGTAAAGAAGTTTGTAAAATATGAAAGCAATATGTCAAGGGACATTGACAATATTTGGGGTGGTACGCAAACTTTAACACCGATTTATCAATAATATGCATATTATAAGTGGAAAAAAGCCATAATTGTTTACAAAATGCTTGATAGAGTTGTCTGCTCTTGTATATAGGTTGGGGTCATGTTGGTAAAGAAGTATGAAAAATATGAAAGCAATATGTCAAGGGACATTGAAAATATTCGGGGTAGTACGCAAACTTTAACATTTGCACGCTAACGGGAACGCTAACGCCGACGCCGGGGTGAGTAGAATAGCTCCACGTTATATATTTCATATATAATAGTCGAGTTAAAAACCATTGAAACATAATATCATATGGTTGACCTTTGTTTAAGGTATTTATGTTCAAAATGTCTATGATGATGACATAACATATCAAGGTATTGTGTTTGTTTTTATTGGTTTACTTTCATTGAAATCCATAGATCACTTCTAATCATCACAAAGTAATCATTCCATACTTGAGCTGATGATCGAATGTTAGATCTATTTATGCTTTAAGTGTCAATTTCCATCACAATCTGTTTTAGTATCACATTATGGCTCTTTGATCTAGTCGCTCTGTTGCTGTCTTTAGCTCGACGATAAGCTGCCACGATGGTCTTCCATCTCCCTTAAACCTGCTTGCTATTAAAAACCTTTACTGTTAAGAGATTTTCACAGTTCTTCCCAAAATGTTTTTTTAACAGGGGGTTGTGGAACTTATCTACATTTGCTTTGTACAGTTCAAGCAGGAGCAGGGTTTGTGATCTTGTCCATGTAGTACTGGAAGTATCTTTCTGGTCTTTGGTTCTCAGGCAGAGACTCTAAAAAACATTAAAACAAATATTTAATATAGCCTTTAGATAAAACACTGGTCTGTACAGGAAACAACTAGAGCTTTGTCACAGACTTGACGTATACCCCCACATGCTGCATTGGCACAGAATATTTTGCATGCTGTCTTAACACAAAAAAGAAGCTAATTTATGGCGATTGTTAAGGATTATTATGCCATTATCATTTATGGCCATTTTGACCTTTGAACTCTTGAATTCTTTCGCATGACACGCCGTCCAATGACTTTGAACAATATTAATGTGCAGAGTCATTTTAAAATCTCACAATGAATGACATTGTTATGGACGGAAAAGCTCATTTATGGCCATTTTTTACTTTTGAACTCCAAGTGTAACCTTGACCTTGGAGATATCAACGTAATTCTTTCACATGACACACCGTCCAATTATTATGAACAAATGTACCAAGTAATTTTAAATCTCACAATAAATGACATAGTTATGGCCCGGACAAGATTATTTATGGCCATTTTTTACCTTTGAACTTTAAATTTGACCTTGACCTTGGAGACGTAATTCTTTCGCGCGACACACCGTCCAATGATGGTGAAAAAATAAGCCAAATGATTTTAAAATCTCACAATAAACGACAACGTCATGGCCAGGACTAGCTCATTTTTGACCTTTGAACTCAACGTGTGACCTTGACCTTGGAGATATCGACGTAATTCTTTCGCGCGACACAATGTCCAATGATGGTGAACAAATGTGCCAAATGATTTTAAAATCTCACAATAAACGACATTATTTGGCCCGGACAAGTTCATTTATGGCCATTTTTGACCTTTGAACTCAAAGTGTGACCTTGACCTTGGAGATATCGACATAATTATTTTGAGCGACAAACCGTCCCATGATGGTAAACAAATGTACCTAGTCATTTTAAAATCTTACAATAAATGACATAGTTATGGTCCAGACAAGCATTTTGACCTTTGAACTCCAATGTGACCTTGACCTTGAAGGTATCGACGTACTTCTTTCGCGTGACACACCGTCCCATGATAGTGAACAAATGTGCCATATAATTTTAAAATCTACCGATAAATTACATAATTATTGTCCGAAAAATCTTTCGGTTTAAACCGCACTTAGTGACTCCGTGACCTAGTTTTTTACCAGGCATGACCCATATTCAAACTTGACCTACACATCACGTAGATACAACTTGTGACCAAGTTTGGTGAAGATCAGATGCAATTTTGGGACAGACCGACAGACAGACAGACCAACAAAGTGACTCCTATATAGCCCCCATTACCAATGGTAATGGGGGTATAATTACAGCATCTAAAAACAATGACAATTAACACACATCTATAAATAATGGCAAAACATAAACACTAATACATTGTGAATAATAGAGAACTGTTAAATATCATAACCCTTTTCTACATACACACTTTAAATTGTGATCACTTTTGAGCAGGCCTTGACCATTCCTTTAAGCATTATTGTGAAAGGTGTGGTAACATTCACAGCATGATAAGCCAACTTCTATGCTGCGTTTTAGAAAGCTGCACTTTTGGAGGTTGGTCATAAGATTTTGCATGAGTTTATTATGTTGTAACAATAAGATTTAATTTATAACACAAAACAGGTAAAATGTGTGATATAATGATCATTCCTAAAAATGCATTTGTGTTATAAATACAAAGTAGGAAATTAACTCAATGAATTTTATCATCACCATCATAAATCCTCATTTTTGTCAACATCAACAGCAGCATCAATCATCATCCGCTCATGGTCACACATATTCATTATTATAATGATCCTTGTCAGCAATACATGTACCCTTAATTCAACCAACGAATTATGCATCATCATAACTATCATCAACATCATCAATTATCACCATCATCATTACCCCCCCCCCCCATGTTTGTCATCCTCATTTATCATCATTATTAAAATTGTCACAATCTTAAGCATAATTATCATTGCCATGATCATAATATCCACAATCACCATCATCATTGTCACCATCTTCACCATCCTTACCATCACTATCATCTTCCTCACAACTATAATAAACATTATAAACTAGAGCTTTGTCACAGACGTAACAAATACCCCCACATGCCGCATTGACACAGAATATTTTGCCTGTTTTCTTCACATAAAACAGCGGACATCATGCTCAATGTACTAAGTGACCCCATGACCTAGTTTTTTACCCGGCATGGCCTATGTTCGAACTTAACCTACACATCATCTAGATACAACTTCTGACGAAGTGTGGTGAAGCTCGGATGAAAACCACTTGAATTAGATAGCGGACACCATGCTGAATGTTTCAAACGCACTAAGTGACCCCATGACCTAGTTTTTGACCCGGCATGACCCATATTCGAACTTGACCTAGACAACATCTTGATACAACATCTGACCAGGTTTGGTGAAGATCGGATGAAAACCACTTGAATTAGAGAGCGGACACTTAATACGGACCGACAGACAGACCGACCAACAGACAGACGAGCTCACTCCTATATACCCCCCTAAACTTTGTTTGTGGGCGTATAATTATCCACTCATGGTCACCATTATCATCATCAAAATTATCCGTATCAGCATTACAATTCTTGTCATAATAACAATCATCATCACCAACAGCCTTACCTCCCCCACCACCACCGCCACCACCATCACTAGGAGTACCAGCACTTGTCTTCCCTGCAATACAAAATAAACAAGCAAATCCGTTGAATTGATATCCCCCGCCAATATGCTTCTGGACACAAAAGTGTTTTATTTGACACAAAAAAAGCATTTTGTTAAGATACAAAGGGCCACAACTCCGTTATTAACAGATGGTGTACAATGCCAGTTGGCGTGCATCATCCTCTTACCCATATATATACTCATACCAAGTTTCAATGAAATCCACCAAAGCACTTCCAAGATATGACACCGGACACAAACGTTCCGGACGGACGGACGGACAACGCCAAAAATATCCCTCCGCCTATGGCGGGGGATAATAAAATCTCTTTCAGCAGCTATAGGATTTTTTTATACATTGCAATATTGCATTGTCCATTGTGATGTTTAATTTTCAAATAATTTTAAATGTAGAGGCTTGTCTTTAAAATCAACAAACATAAATTAACTAAGTTCAAAATCAATTCATGTACAGTATTGGTAAACATTGTTTACACACACGGTAATTATAGTCATTAAAAGGTCCGCAAATAATTTTATGCATTAGATGCCTCCTGACCTATGTGCTTCTTGAGACAGAAAGTAAAGCAAGTTTTTGTGATATATGCTACCCAATATTTTACCAATTGCAAAACATTTAGAAGTGACCACATCACAATGTTTACTTTGAAATTAAAACAAATCAATCACTTTTTTCGCAATAAACAATCGGAAAAACATACAAGCACATGAACATTTTTGTATTTTTTGAATCCCTTATTATCATTAAACATGTAATCAATCACATTTGCAAGTTTCATTTAAAAGTAAAAAGAAAAGAACAAATGTGAATGACAAACCTTGCCTCAGCACAGATAAAATGTACTCATAGGCATGTTGCCTGGTTGAATGGTCTGAAATACAAAGTGTCACCACATCCGCAATCAATTATAATGATGTTTAAAGAGGCTTTAAGAGCGTAAATAAGGAATGGGATGGTCAGTTAGGCTCGATTGGTCATTGTCGGCTCGGGTACTAGTTACATGTGCCCCATGTACACTTAAGCATACTTACATGTACCCCGGGTACGGTAAATATACTCATACATACCCGGGAACTTAGCGCTAAGACGATCGTTGTCAAAAATTTTTTTTAATTAATTATTTTCATATTTATGTCAATGTTCTGTTAAAATTGCATCTAAATTATCGAAACTCATAGTCAACAAGCATGTTGATGCATTTTTTTTAAATATAACAGTTTGTTTCGTAATTACGGTAATCCGTAGCGTGTATTTGGGGCGGGAATAAACAGTCGGGTACAGTCTAAAATCGGCCGGGTACGTTTGAGTATATTTACAGTACCCGGGGTACATGTAAGAATACTTACTTGTACCCGAGGTACATGTAACTAGTAATCGAGCGGACAATGACCAATCGAGCATCAGTTAGGTGGTAAGGTATATTTTATTTGACATAAAATGGAAATTGAAGTATTGGTAACTGATTGACAATAATCACACTTATTAATTCCAAATTTGACATAATAATTGTGTTGCTTTTTTTTCAAGTTACAAATATTATAAGTTTAAGCATACCATCTGAATTCAGGGCCTCTACAAGGGTTGCAGATGATATGATGTGATGCTCCTCTCCATCAATACTGACAACAAATGTACTGAAAATACAGTTTAGCTTAAAGAGACTTCTTTAACAAATGGCAAAATCAGATACTCCAGATTATATCAATAAAACATTGAAAGAAGATGAAATTTCAGGAAACTGCATTTGTTAAACCACCGTCTTTCATGATAAAAAAATAAGCCGAAGTGTGCATATCCGAATTAATAGATACTGCTCAAACAAAATGAAAGAACACCATAATGTTACAAAAAATTGCAAGATAATAAATGTGCACATTTATACTGTAGTAATGCTCCAAAACCTATTATTTGTTTGCATATTGAGACTCAGAATTTGAAACCAAATGCGTAATCATTTTACTCACATGTCTTGGTAAGCCATGATGTTTGATGAACGCACTTAACGCTCGAAAAAGCCATATCCGTTGTTTAGTCATACCCGTTAAAATATTTCCCAGCATGCAAATAATATGACATATATATGAAAATTATCCAACATATATATGAAAATTATCCAACATATATATGAAAATTATCCAACATATATATGAAAATTATCCAACATATATATGAAAATTATCCAACATATATATGAAAATTATCCAACATATATATATGAAAATTATCCAACATATATATGAAAATTATCCAATATATATATGAAAATTTTCCAACATATAAATGAAAATTATCCAACATATATATGCAATTATACCACACACAAATTGAAATATAGAACATATATATTCAAAAATACCACATATATATGGATTTTACCATATATATATATATGAATTTATGCAACATATATATGCAATTATACCACACACACAAATGGAAATATACAACATATATATTCAAATATACCACATATATATGGATTTTACCATATATATATGAATTTATGCAACATATATATGCAAATATACCACAAACATATGGAAACATTGAATTTTGCAATGTTTGACACGCCATAAGCCCGCACACATTGTAAGTTGTTTAACAAACGTTTGTATACCGAATGCTTTGCTCTCATGAAATATGCTAACGACATCTGCTGATGTGTAAAGTGTTGAATGTACGCAAGCATAGTACATTGTTCAATAACGTCTAATAATCGTTCACATGATAAAAAATCATCACGAAATATCAGAAAAAATCCTTTTGTTTTTACAAAATAATCTCACTTAAAAAACTTCAAACGGTCTAGAGAATATCGTCTTAAAGATAAAACTGAGTATGCTTCTTAAGAAACCGCAATGTTTTTGCAATAAAGGAATCAAACTTCTAACTGACTCCTTGAGAATACTCAAAATTAAGGCAGTATTTTATTTTAAAGCATACAAGTCGTACATGTACAAGACATTACGAAACATAACGCTTATATCTCTTGGATTTTGAAATTGTTTACTTCCAGTTATGGTTACGACAACATATGTAAATTTAAACGCGTCTCGATTGTATTCAAAAGGCGTTCGTGCTGTCCCACAGAATAACGTTCGTGATAGTGTCCATATATATTTTTTTATTTTATATAAATAGTAATATTAATTACTAGGTAATGTCTGTCCTCAGAAAATTCACTCTGACAAAATATGCACACTAACTGATATGGATTTTTATTGGTTTTGACATATACACAATACATGCCGGGTGGGGGAAAGTTTATCCAGCGAGGCTTAGAAAAATAAAATAGGACGAGCTTTATTTTCATTTTCGGACCGAACCGGATAAACTTTTTTCAACTCGGCACAATGTTTTTATCCTGATTAATTTTAAATTATGTATTTAACACATTTCATAAAAGAAAATCGATTTATTGACATAACAAAATAATTATTCAAGTCGGTCCTCCAACATATACACAACATTCCTGACGACTATTAACTACCGATTGTGTCACGTAAAAAATAGTTCCAGAATAAACTGTTCTTTTTCATACTTTCCTATTGAACTAATTAGGTGAAATAAAACATGAATCGAGTATATGATGTATTAATTGTTAGACATGTAAATAAATACAACATAAAAATAAAAACTTATTTTTTGTTCATGTTCAAGTTCGTTGACTAAAACGAGTGTCTGTGAAAACGGACGAACAGTTAAATGTCACACTTCACGATGAATTATTTCATATAAACTGAAACATGTGAATATTAACAGTTGCGCTTGCACATAACGATATGGATTTTAATTCAAATATTTTGTTAGTTTGTTCGATTTAATGATATTTTATTAAAATAAATTCAATTTCAGACGACAGAAAATAACTGTATATTATTGGAGTGTTACATGTCTATTTATATAAAGGAACGCCGTATATTAATGATTATGAGTAAATAGATTGAAAGGCAAAATTTATTACATTGCCATATGTTTGCTTTAATTTAATACACATTTATAATTTTTACCATCATTTTGTGTTGACAAAGCATTTCTCAGGAACTTCGCCTCGTATAATGAACAATTATCGCAAAATCAGCAATCATGCATAATTTGGTTGGTATAAATTATTATAATAGAAAAAAAAAGATTGATGGACGCCATACGGATACACGATTCTAGTCATTTCTTCTTCTATATATAGAAAATAACCGATAATCTACACAGTATAATAAGTTACAATTTTAAATATTAAGTACAAGTAATCGGTTGGTCCAAACAGGTGAAGTTTTATCGCACTAGTCCGATTGAATTGGATAAATGGTTGAGCAATGTAATTGAATTGCTTAAATAATGGTGTATCTAGTTTGAGATGTGGTTGCTTCAAAACCAGTTTTAACGTTTCATTTGATATTTTACATCATATTCATAATATACATTATTAAGCACAAGATCAAACCCATTATTTTAAGCTGAATTGCATCAAACGCCTTATACTGACGGAGACCGCTTTTCGGGTTTAACCAGTACTTGATGTGTTTACGCATGTAGACAATGAGAATTCTCCTAGCGTATTGTTCGAGCCCAAGAGGTTAATTTTTCTAGGCAGATACCACATCTACTAAGCCTCAGCTACGTATACATTACTGCTCTCCGAACGTCAACATAGACAAACGGTATAAAACTAATATTGTATTTTAAACGGTATACGCTTTGATGTGCGTACATTCTTCCCACCCAATTGCATTTTCTCTTACGAACTAAGCATGTACAAATCAACAAGCGGGCAGATAAACAAAGTGGTACGATTTGATGGATCGATGGACTGGACGGATACAATCTGCAAAACTAACACACTAGCAAAAACATATTTCTGCTATCTTAACCACGATATAATAAAGTAAGTTTCTCAAATTTGCTTTCAATATTTAAACAATGGACAAAACGCCTCACTATTCGAACGTAACCAGGCTGTGTCTTATCAGTGCCTTCAATTTGAAGAATGATAGATACTCATTTTAAACGCTTAGATAGCCTAACCTTTATTTAAGTGGGCACTCTCAAAAATATGAATTCACGAAACAGAATGTTTGCGATGAGACAATCTCCTTGAAAGTACATCCGCTGAGACGCAATCAATAAGTACACTTTAACATTAATCCTGTTTGCATGTTGAATCAATTTAATGATTTTGTTATTTGACACAGTATTAAATGGATTGACAGACGGAGCCGCGGTGCTTATACACTCTTAAAAAGCTTTAGACATATGCATGTTTTAACTATTTTAATATTTTGCATCATGTTGCCAATTTTAATAATCCATTATTTTACGTGCATATTAAAATACATATATTGGTTATCAGATGTGAACGTCATAGAGGGACGTTTCTTATAAATAGTGGCTGTTCTTTATATATTAATAGTCGGTCCAATGTTTGATCCCCTTTATTTGCAAAATGGTATTTTAAGACGTATGCAGTTAATGATTGTAACGTTTAGACCATCTCATTTATCAATCGCTAAGGTAGAAAGCGATGGTGCATGCTTTCAACATGTCGTTTTATACCGGCATATGTTCTGGTCAATAAGAAAAAAATGAGAGAAAAAAGTTTGACCATAAAAGCACACAAAGTATTTGCCGCAATCAGAGCTCCAACTCGAGACCTTACATGACACTTTGGACATAATTGCAAGTAAGCATATACAATTCCATGGCATTCAATTGTTAAACGTTGTGAACATTACAATTAAGAAACGAGAATCGTACAGGCTTAAAACATATTGCCCGTTATTAAATGTTTAATCAATGTTTAACGAGAATCAGTCCCGCTTATTCACTTATATGGTGCTTTTGGAACAGCAACACACTTTCAACTCGCCATGAGTTGTATATGTATCTGCCAGAACATTCTTTTAAATTAAAGCGTGGTTTTGTGTAAAAACCAGAATGTATATTGACATTCTTGCATACATGCAGTGTGTATGTATAGGAAATACAAATAATATGTCATTTTCCTTTTTGAATATAGTTTTAATCTTTCCTTAAGATGTGTAGAGTAAATATGTGTTGCATTCAAATAAGTTTGTGGTTGCTTGTCCTATTAAGTAATTCGTTAGGTGCCATATTTGAATTGAGCACACATTTTGAGCAATAACGATGTGCAAACTCATCTTGAAATATTTAAATGAGCCATTTGTTTGGACCCATTCATCTCTACTTACAAAATTGCTGATAGTGGCTTTAAGATAAAGATATGTATGTACCTGGATGATTGTATTTGTTTTCTCAAAAAAGCTCCAAAAACACCGAAACTGACTGTAAAAGCAATAAAGCTAAATTTAAACATATTATTCAAACGTGTCAATGTCAATCTCAAACAAACGATCCACATACCCTTTCCTAAAGACCCGAACTGTTAAATTTGGAACATTTCTGGTTTCTTTTGTTTTGGTTACATTTTCGTTTTAGTAATTCTCTTGCTTACAGTTGCCCTGTTAATGTTTTCTGATCTTTTAATGGTAGATGGTGACATGGAAAAATGTAGAAAGGTTAAGTGTAAGATGTTTTGTTAGCTTCGACCGACGGAATCCCACGTCATCATCAAAAGTTTCGGTGACAGGGGGACAACGTATAAATGAGAATGATGTCATGTAAAAAATTATTTTCTGAATTTTAAGCTTGAATGTTACCAATATATTGACAGCATTTTCTCAAAGCTTCATTTCTTAATCCTCGAGACGTCAGTGTCAATTTTGTAATTTCTGTCCATTTCATTTTAAGGATGGTGAGACTGCTAACAAAAGAATCTGAAAGTGCATTTAACTATGTTGTAACACATTTTGATATATATACATATTGTTTAAATAATACGTTGATTATGTATCGTTTGAAGAAGACCAGTATTTTTATTGAAAGTCAGAAACATTTTCTTTTAGAAAAACCATATTACCACTCTAGAAGCCGAATCTGTTGTAATGTAATCATGCATCTACATATGTGTGTATATATTGTCCAATGATTTAATCCATTATTTATAGCTGGATTTAATCGAAAGCCTAAGATTTATGGAATCGCTCTTATTTCCATTTCGTGTGCGCGATGTTATGAAATGGATTGAAACCGAAAGCTTCTAGGCGGAAACCATATCCACTGCGCCTCAATGTCCTTAACATAATTGTTAACCCATATGCTCATATCGATGAACGACGTTTTTTTTTCTTATCAGTGACTTTTATTTCAGGAGCGATTGATTATCAGTTTGTTCACTTAGAGGGCTTAACCTATTTGATAGGGGATTCTCGAGTACATTTATAATTTCAAAAACAAAATATGTTCACGATGAACAAAATCCTTAACATCCGCTGCGACGCATTCAATAAGCATACTTAAACGTTACTAAATGTTTCGTGTCTTATCATCATGATACGTGTTCTATTTGACACCATACACGTTCTAAAATAAATAGACGGACTGATCCATGGAGAAAATCGAATAAAAAACATAGCACTATTCATAAACAGCAGATTAATATTCCATATGTGGAATTATGTGGGGAATTTAATGAGCACATTTCGTATGTTACATATTGGTAGGCAAATATATTGGTAAAAAAATGTGAACGTCACTTGGGGATTTTTTTTCTTATCAGTGAGTGCTCTTGATTACATTCTGATCTCTATCTTTGCATTATGATAAACTAACACGTATGCAGAACAAAATGTTATGTTGTGATCATCTTATTAATTGTTCTTTAATGTACACTATTAAAAAACGCTGGTTTTTGAGTTGTCGTATTATGCCGGCATGTATTTTGGCCACTTGATAAAGCCATTCAGCCAGGAATTGTTACAACATTTTTTTTTAATTATCATACATATATATACACACAGCATTTGCAATCATCACAGCCCTGACATGAGACCAATTCAGTTGTACAATCAGGAGACTTGTAAGCATATTCATGTACAAGGCATTACATTGTTGTTAGAGTTGATCACCTGTTGCGAGCATTATAATACATAAACATATATCGTACGCGCGCATTTGATTCATAGTGTCCATGAATTAATATTTAATTAATGTTTAACGAGAACCTGTTCCGTCCCTTTGCTTATTTTGTGTTTTAAAACGATAAATTTGAAACTCGTCATGCTTTGAATATGCATATGTCAATACATTTCATTATTTAAGATTATGGTTTCGTATCAAAACAAAAATGTCTAGTGACATGTGCGTATATACAATACATATACTCTTGCATGTTTAGGTAGTTATACATTTAGTGTGTCTGAAATCAAGCATAAAACCAATATCATATTTCGGCTTGGCATGCAGCATTGCTATCCCGTAAATCAAGTGCCAAGTACTACTGCGTTTACAAAAGTTTGAACGTAGCCTGTCAAATCACGAATTCTGTTATGTGCAATTCCTGAATTAAGCACAAATATTGAGCAATAACGTCAAATAATCTCTCAAGTGGTGTTTAAATCTTTTTGAAATATCTGAATGGGATATTTATTTGCACCGATAAATCTCTTATTGCAAACTTTTCGGTGAATAGTGTCTTTAAGATAAAGATAAATCTGTATATTGATGACTTGATGACTTGCAATGTTTTAGGAATTAAGGCAGTAACGAATTTTAAGTCAATCCGAATTCGTTAGATCTCATATAAAATAAATGCATGTATTTGTTTAAAAAAAACAATTCCAATAATATGAATAGCGCTGCGACAGGTTTTTATCAGGTCCTTTGTATTTATGGAAGTAAAATTATATGATACTAAACATTTGTGTATCAAATTCCTTTTTAACTATAAGATGGATCTTGCTCAATCTTTAACAGTTGAATGAATTACATGTGAGATGATTTGCCAGAAAATAACTTAAACAGCGACGAGGTTTCGCCGAATTTGGGTCGTTTGTCAGTTTGCTAAGTAAGTATTATATAGACTTGATAATAACATTTTGTGTTTTTAACTCCCCTTTAACTTACATGTGTGTGAATCACACTTTTACAGAAAATGAAAATGGACACCTATTACTGACTAAGCTTTCATTTAAGTGTTTACATGTACCTTATTTAATCATTTACGTATGATCGGGATAGACACAGTAATTTCGTACAATTTGTCGTTTACACAATTCTATGTAAACGGGAAAGAAAAACAAGTACATATTCACTTGAAAATATAAGTAAGCGCTACTTTTTCTAATTGTAGTTTCTTCGTTATGATTGCATACTCACATAAGTTAAACGGGAAGTAAGGCGGAACAATACTTAGGAAAAACGGGTAGAAAGAGCAGTAATTATATGTACATGATATATTAATTCTCATAAGTCATGGCCTTAAAGCATAATTCTTTAAAAATCACTTTATTTATTAACCTGACTGTATAACTAAAATAATGTAAACGTATTGTTCTTATTTCCACATTAAATATTCATATAATTATTTAAATTGTAATCATTATCATGACCAGGGCATATCATAATCATCATCATCATCTTTATCCGGTTTGGCCGTTAGTAACAAATGAGGGACGACGATACATAAATCCTCTTCTAGTCAGGTCTATCGTGTGCTGCTGAGAGAAATTCATCCATGGTAAGAGATGTCCACTTTTTTATATTATCCATTCAGCTTTTTTCTGACGGCCTCGACGTCGACCTCCCTCTAATATGCCCTGGAGAAGAGTCTTGCACAGAAAGTCGTGCCTGGTGACGTGTCCAAACCAAACCAGCTTTCGTCGTTTGACGGTCGCCAGTATGGGGCTCTTGCTGACCAACAAGTGTTGCGGTCATGTTGCGGACTAACTACGTGTTTTGCTCCGTAAAGGAGATGCGGAGTAGCCTTCGGGGACATTGATGTCCAAATACCTGTAACCTGCGTTATGTGTCCCCGTGAAGCGTCCAGGTCTTGCAGTCGTATAGTAGGATGGAGACTACGAGATACTTGTAGGGCCTGTACTTGGTGGGTAAGCTGATGGGGCTTATTGTACACAACTTGCCCAGTCTGGCCATCGCTGCGGTCGCCATTGCAATTCTTATTCGGACTAAGAGATACTGTTACCATACTTTGATAGGGTTGCGCCAAAGTACTTGAAGCTTGTCACTTCTTCTAGCTTCTCGCCGTTCATGTTGATGTCTGCACTGGTGTTTGTCGTCCTGTTAACAATTATCTTCGACTTCTCCGTGCTGACCTCCATCTCGTATGCTCTTGCTCTTTCATAGAGTCCGTTGATGAGGTCTTAAAATTCACTTTTGGTGCCAGCCATGAGGTCAACGTCATCAGCGAATCTCAAGTTTGAAATAGATCTTCCACCGATGGAGATAGAGGTGTGCTGGTCACGGAGAGTACTTTGCATTATCTACTCAAGGAAAATGTTAAAAAGTACGGGAGAGAGCAGACATACCTGACGGACACACACTGATGTCCTGAATAAGTCCCCATGCTGACCTTTGAGAGGTACTGCGCTGCTAGCGTTTCCGTAGAGTTCTTGAATGACTTGCATCAGCTCTTCGTCAATTTTGAATCCTCTCATGACATGCCATAGGCGATCATACCACACACGGTCGAAAGCTTTCTTACAGTCGATGAAGTTGTGGAAGAGCGAAAGTTTGAGTTGGAGTTGTTTCTCAATGATGATTCTGTAGCTTAAGATCTGTTCAATTGTGCACCGCCCAGCTCTGAATCCAGCCTGCTCTTCGGCCAGCAGTTCCCCTGTCTTATTTTTCAATCGATTAAGTATGATGCGTAGCATGACTCTGCTTTGGTTACCGATTAGACTAATGATGCGGTAATTTTCGCACAATTTAAGGTTACCCTTTTTTAGGGGTATGACCAGTGACTGGATCCACTCCTTAGGCCACTTCTGCTCCTCCCAGATCGTTGGTTTAGTACCGTCGATGCTGCAGTCGCTGCCTCTCCTCCGTGCTTAATCAGCTTGGTAGGGACGTTGTCTACTCCCGGATATTTTCCTACCTTAAGATTACGCACTTCCTCGTTCATCTCTGCCTCAAGTATGGGCGGACTTTCGTCGCCCGCTTCTGGTCTTGGATCATTCTGAAGGAGACTGGAGCCCAGTAGTTGTAGAGGTCACTGCAGTGTTTACTCAATCTGTTTAGGACTGCGGCGATCTCGGTAAGGAGATTCCCGTCAGCGTCTGATATAAAACTGACCTAGGGCTGACAAGGGTATATATATGTTTACAAAAACCCACATGTTCCATCCAGTAAATGCTACACAATCTATTTTCCATCGGTGAATAGTTAGCACATAAAACAAGTGCATATAATTTAAGTATATGAACAATGACGCCCTGTTTTCCGCTTTGTTTACCGACTTGAGAGATATAAATTACGAAACCTAGTTCCATTTTTATCACATCAAGTTCATACTATTTAAAACATTTAACGAAATAATTACTCATGTGCTTCCTGACAAAATAAGTTATTTGTAATTATATGCACTTAACATGACTACATTTGTGTGAGAATGGTTATCTAAATTATATTGTATACTACCGTCAAATTGCATTCTGTGGTTTTCTGACATGCTCGTATATTTATACTTTACAACTATTGGTAGTTAAGGTGTGTTATACAGTGATATAGATTATAAATTTGTGTTTACCATGTTGTTATGTGGCAGACATAGTTGAATTCGTACACAGATTAATTTGTTACAAGATATACGGTGCTAATGTACTGAGGTCAAATATCGCCTGGACATTTAAGTAAGAATCTAGCAATAAGTAACGAGTATTCACGGCTCTGTAATTATAACATTGTACCTCCATACACAATGTCCCTCGTTTCTTGATGGTTAACATGGTATATCAAACTGTATCTGAATGGTAGTCTAATGCATTGATTATGCTTCATTCACAGTGGTTGTCTAACATGCTCGCATATTTAAACTTTTGTATCTTATCTGAATGCACCGTAACTTCCATAGAGAATAGACAAAAACAATGCCAAATAACAAATTAAATCCCATTAAAAATGTCACCATTGTGTTGTTTTGTTTTATAAAGGGAAAATGCATTTATAATTCTTTAATCAAGCACACAATTGAGCGTAACGGTGGATCGATGGCTGGACTAATGTTTTTACCAAACGGGTAAACTACATCCCGACCAACTGACAAACACTACAAAGTTTTGAGTGTTGTTAAAAAACCAACTCAATCCTTTGGTTGTGTATACTTCCCTTAAATCTGGAATCAAGTTGTATTTACAGATCACACTATGCTGACGTAATATGATTTGTTAATTGCCAATGAGGGTCCTTTGAAGATTGATGATTTTTCATCTCGTTTTAAGTATCGCCTAATCTTTGTTTGAATTGGGATTATATTTTGTAAGTTATTTCACAATATACTTGATGACGACGTATCCTTACCATGCACTTCCAGTATACTTCAATCAATGAATATGTTCAATTAAATGGGTATATTGGAGAAACTTATAATAATAAACTGTAATTTATAAACACAGTTTGTATTACTATATTTGTTGCATCGAAGGACAAATTAAAAAAATTAACGTTTATCATACATATTGGAAGATATTTTTTTTCTCTGTGTAGGTTTCATTACGCTTAATCAGTGTGTATCCCTTTTAAGTAGTGTCTTTTTCTAAAGAATTCCTTTTCTCTTATTAAATAAAAGCAATTTAATAAATTGAGACATGTTATTTTTGGAGGGGTGGGGGGTTCTATTGTATGGTGATATTATCGAAATAAGGCTTCCGAAACACTGTTTACTACGGTGGATGCATTGTCATATTATGTAATTCTCTTCTGTACATAGTGTTTGTTTGTTTTATGTAATATTTTATTTGAAAACGAATTTACAAATACGGGCTTTTAATGTTAATAGCATGGTTATACCAATACATGTCTAAGTTAAAGGTGGTCATTTTTGAATACCAACTTATTATCTTAGAAATCGATATACACATAAGTATTTAAACAGGAATTGTTTGCAGACAATATCGAGCTATTTTAAGTTTCAAGAACATATAAATGCAGCTAACATATCTTTGAAAAAGGATATATGCATATCATTTTACACCAGATACATAACAAGACAGTACGAAGACAAATAATTTTAACATACAGCCATGATTTAAGCAGAAATAACCACATTGGAACAGTAAATTCAAACCATAGAGGTTATAAGGCTTTTCAAACCCCGCATGCATCACATGAACACTCAATTTATCAATTGAATCGCACACATTTTAAGTTGTAAAGCAAAACTCATTTTAAGTTATGTTGCAACTCAAACCAGCTGCTGACGACATCTTCTATATATACGATGTTTAAATTGTATACAAGCATTATTTATATTTAAATAACGTCGAATAATCGTTAATTAAAATGGTTCAAAATCATTTTCAAATATATGCGCTATAAGTGTGTTTTGACAGAATAATCCCATATTGCAAACTTCATATAGCCGATGGTCAGGTGCATATTGTCTTTAAGATAAAGATGAACATAAATCATGATAAATTGAAGTGTTATTAACAGAATAATAGTAGCTTTGTTTCAAACTTCAAACTGAGTTCTTGAGATAAGACTTAACATTACGGCAGTATTTTATTTAAAGCATGCACGTCGTACCATGAGTTACTTAACTCGGCCGCTATCGCGTGTATATCTTTGTTTATTGTTTTTCTAAAACTATGGCTACGACTATAGTTATAACATACATAAAAGGCGTCTCGGTTGTATTCTGACGGCATTCGTGCGGTCCAAACATAGAAACGTAAGTGCTCTTGTCTTCAATACATGTATTTAACATAATAAGTAACATAAACTACTTTGTTAATTCTGGGTTGAATAAATTAAACTATAGTACTAGGGTTCTTTGACGATTCATTTAAATGAATATGACAAATTTAAAGAAAAACTATGCATTTTAATTTTATTTTTGAGTTTTAAACACTTTATTCCTAGTGATTCGTTACTTAAATTGCAAATCATTATTTATTTAGCTTTTTCAAATCCATCTGACGGAAAGATATTCGACATTTCTTAAATGGTTTTATAAAAAAAATATCTCATAAATAATAATGCGATGCAAATTAGTATAATGCTGTTTCGTTCATTGAATCTATAAGCGATTATCATGATTGAATAATCCTTTGTTAAAGCCAAATCATGTTATCATGATATCAAGTAAGTGAAATTGTCAACATTTCTAGCAATGAAAAGGATCATTTTTAACAACTTCATCTTATTAATGAGTTAATAACAAATCATCAGGGTGGCTTTCCTTGGAAATGTTTTGATTCTTTTCTAACACATGATTTGTAATCGCGTCTGGCAGTGAATAAAGGCTAAAAAACTGTGTGTGTTTTTTTTTAAATATTTTTGCAACAATTTTGAAAATTATAGTGTGTACAGTACAGGAAATAATTACATACTATACAGTTCTATACACTATATATATTTTTTTATATTTTTGCTACAATTTTGAAAATTATAGTGTGTACAGTACAGGAAATAATTACAGATTATACAATACTATGCACACGAAATTTGATCGAGACGTTTCACGACTAAATTCCCTGGCGTTGTGCTTGTTTCACTCATTTGTGTTTTTATTGTGTCTGTGCATGTTATTTTTGAATGTAGAGGCACTTAAAAATGTTTGTCTGTGGAGATTATGCTTTGAAGATTTTAAAAATCATATTAAAGTGATATTATGGGCATATTTCACTGTTGAATTGAGCTGAAAAGAATTAACAGGTCAAAAGAGTAAGTTAAAATGTGGTTACTGACCAATTATCTGAACTCATCTTGCAACCAGTTGTTTATAAAAATATATTTTATTTCGATATTCTTACGTGACTCACCCAGTCCTCTAAGCCGAAATGATCCGTAAAACAAAATTGTGTCTTTGTGTCGTATGAACGAATCTGCACTAAAACTAAATTTAGGTTCACATCGTACATGCGTGATCAGTTGTCAAACGAAAGTACGGTTGATATTCAAATGCATTATTTTTCTCTTTCCAGGATATTGTTTTAGTATGTTGATGCTGCATTAAATATAAGTGTATATGAAGTGAAAACACCAAAAATAAACAACGGTTGCGAAAGACACCTATAAACTGCTAGATGCCCATATCACTTTAATGTATAAATGATTCAAACTTTTTTTTCGCAGATGAAGGCGGTACTACTGATAGTAGGCGTTCCTCTCTTGATGTGTTTCCTCGACGTGGTACAGGGTACGTTGGCAGTATAAACTAACACCTTCTATAACATATCATCACAATCTATATCCCATGCCAGTATAAAACAACAACAATGAATAATTTGGATCCCACTTCGCTTTTTTTTGCACAATAATGAACACGCGCGCCATAATGACGTTGTTTTGGATTTTATCGCACCTTCACATGTGTTACTTTCAGCGTAGCTGTTTAACCCGGGTTTTTACCTTAAATGAAATTACCATTGCGCCAGCAAAACCGAATAAAAACCGAATAAAAACATTCGCAATATATCATTGGCTGATTTGAGCATAATCTCCGTAATATTGGCAACATCACTACGTCTTTGTAGTATAGTAAATAAGAGAGAACAGTGTAGAGAAATGCGGGCTACTCTCTGCATGTTCATACGAAACTTAAACACGCATTTTGGTCCAGTTACAATTAAGCATTGAGACTGCAGGGTCAGTGCTGGGTGAGTAAAGCGTCACACGGAATGTACTATCAATACACGTCTTATGTTGATAACACAGTATTGCTTTCAAGATATCAAATAACACGAATTTGAGGGAAAGAAATAAATGAAAGCGTATCGCTAAATACCAGTTATATTGTTTTGTCAGACAAAACTACCGAAATAGTATAGTGTCCATGATAAAAAGAAATCTCTCAATCATCCAGCCACAAATGTGTAATGTGCGCGGTGAGTCTGTCTGAAAATCGATCCTGCAAGCCAGAATAGGCTACCGACACTTGCCAGTTTGCTTTAAATTACACAGTATGACTTCAATTTTCTATCGGAAAGTATCGTGGTTTGATATGTCATTAACAAGACGCAAGTAGATTTTTAAAGACTCGCGTTATGCGAAAAAGGATCTTATGCAATATGCTGCTAGCGCAACTCAAGCCCATCCAGCGTATCCGCGCATATTTGTCAGGAAATGCATACTGAGGAGGATACTCAGTAGATCCCACGAAAAATTGAGTGTTTTTTGATAGTGGACAGAGTAGCCCTTGATCAGACTGCGCAAGGGCAAAGTATGGGCTTGAGCTCCGCTTTGCCGCATAAGCCATAAGACCAATTTTTGCATGCCGCGAATGTATCATTGTTATTTGAATGTGTGGAAAGAAAACTGCGTCCTTATTAAAGTGATATTATGGGCACTTTTCACTGTTAAATTGAGCTGAAAAGAATTAACAGGTCAAAAGAGTTAGTTAAAATGTTGTTACTGACCAATTATCTGCAACTCATATTGCTACCAGTTGTTTATAAAAATATATTTTATATTCGATATCTTACGTGACCCACCCAGTCCCGTAAGGCGAAATTACCCTTAAAACACAATTGTGTCTATGTGTCGTATGAACGGATCTGCACTAAAACTAATTTTAGGCACATCGTATATGCATGACCAGTTGTCAAACGAAAGTACGGTTGATATTCAAATGCATTATTTTTCTCTTTCTGGGATATTGTTTTAGTATGTTGATGCTGCTTTAACAAATATAAGTGTATATGAAGTGAAAATACCAAAAATAAACAACAATTGCGATATACACCTATAAACTGTTAGATGCCCATAATATCACTTTAAATATTATCCATATGTTACGTAAATTCATAGATAAGCCATGTGAAGACACACATGATGTGATCTCATCTCGTTACATTTGTATCCCCAAACGCCCTTTCGTGGTTTAATATACGTGTACTTCATATCAAACATTTCATGAGGTGGATATCCGAATAAAAGTGGAAAAGAAAACGACAATATTTTTATATTTTTAACTTAGAAACTTTAACATTTGATATTCTAATTTTATTTCAAAATCAGAATATGTGCCAAATATCTGAAAACATGTTATGCTCAGTATCTTTCACGAGTATAACATTTTAGTCTAATCATGGACACTATAGTTTTATTGTGACCAACCACAAGACGTTATTATGTTTAGTGACGTTTTTAATGAAATGGCATTCAGTCAATTATACAGTGATCGTTTATTATACATTCTGTTTTATTCCTTAATATATTTGATTAAATTAGAAATTGTGTACTACCCTATATCTGAAATTTATTCGTGTCACGCCGCAAGCAGTATGAGATCTAAGTACAATCATGCATCCTTTTAGTTTCGTTCATGAATATGAAGACATATATTTATATATAGTAATCGTTTATAGCCTTCTTATTTTTAAAGTTTAGAACTTATAAATAATATTTTGCAATTGGTTTTAAAATGTGCTTTCATATGAATATATAGTTTAAATCGCTTTAAAACAGTGAAACCTAAATACAAAAATTAAGTAGTTTTGATAAAAAAACATTGCCCAATCGGTTGACACACATATAATGTAAAAACAAAACTATTCATCAGGAACAACCACGACCCCAAGTTCTGGATCTGGTTCTATTACTAGTGGCAGTGCATCTGGAACGGGATCCGGAAGTGTTAATGTCCCCGTGGCAACTACTGCTGGTACTGAATCAATATCATTAATTATTTATTTATTGAGTTTTAAATATTAATCAGAATGTATTTAGTTACTACTTTACTTTCATATTTGTCAAATCCAATACATTGCAGATTTATTGGCCGTGTAAAACGGCATTATACTGAATTTGATCAGAACATTATAAAAACAGAGATAAGTTTTAAACGGACACATTAGTTCCAATCTGGGAGAAATATCCCCCTTTACAAAATGTGTACCTTTAGAACTCGCAACTTTCTTTTTTAAATGCTTGTGAGCTACACAATGGGTGTTATGTTCCATGTCGGTTGTTAAAAATAATAATATAAGACTAAAATACTGTTATAGTTGATTGGACCAATCTATGTAGTGGAACCCAATTGCTGTTAGATAACAAGAGAACCAATGAATTACCAAGTTTTTTTTAAATTTATTTGTTGAGTTAAAGTAATATTATGGGCATTTTTCACTGTTGAATTGAGCTGAAAAGAATTAACAGGTCAAAAGAGTTAGTTAAAATGTGGTTACTGACCAATTATCTGCAACTCATCTTGCTACCAGTTGTTCATAAAAATATATTTTATATTCGATATCTTACGTGACCCACCCAGTCCCGTTAGGCGAAATTATCCTTAAAACACAATTGTGTCTTTGTGTCGTATGAACGGATCTGCGCTAAAACTAAATTTAGGTTCACATCGTATATGCATGACCAGTTGTCAAACGAAAGTACGGTTGATATTCAAATGCATTTTTTCTCTTTTCGGGATATTGTTTTAGTATGTTGATACTGCTTTAACAAATAAAGTGTATATGAAGTGAAAATACCAAAAATAAACAACGGTTGCGATATACACCTATAAACTGTTAGATGCCCATAATATCACTTTAAATGCATATTGTTGCTTTTTGGAAAGCGTATTATATTACAATCGCCAAAGCATAAACATGATATTAAAATCCTCTCCCACCTCACAAATAAGCACAAAATATTCTATGATTGATATTAAATTGCATCGTCTTACTTTTCAGGCGGAAACAGCGGCTCACAGAGGATTTCGTTCACACCGTTTTCCGTCTTTATCATGGCCATTGTTTTCATTGCAAATATTGCTTTGGCTTAAGTGGGCGGCTTTCCAGTCGAGCATATGTCTGACGACCATTGATGGTTTGGAAAAACTTAAACAAACGTGATCTGTTTTTCTTAACGTAATTTCTGTTTTAAGTTTTCGGGTAGTGTATGTACAATAATAGTGTGTGATATGCATAGGCCTTGTTAATGAATTGTTTACCGTGCGATATATAAACATGGCATGCTATGAAGAAAGCATATGTTTTTTGAATGCCAGAGTTATTATAACGCGTACTGTGCTTGCTTCCATGTATCTGCTTGCTTCCATGTATCTGCTTGTTTCTCAAACAAAAATTAAAGAATATCCACTAAAAAAATCTGTTTAATTATTTTGTAATTTTAATACACCCAATCTGTATACTTGTGATGACTCGACACATTATTCACAGCCCATTCAGTATTGTATTTTATTGTTTTCATTGCCTCACACTTTTTGAGGTATCAGACTCTGACCAATCGAAGGCAAAATATCTCAAGTAAAAATCAATAAGCGCATGACACTTTTAAATTGAGCTATTTAGTTAAGTGTTGTTTTCCTATGATCGAAGCTTACAAGAGAGTTCAAGGTAGAATTAACACAATGACTCGTTTTGGCCTCTCCCTAGTTCTAGTTTCCTCCGGCACCACTCGTATTCCGTCCGCCTTTCTGTTCATCGAAGGTTTCAGATCTGAATAGAATGCCCAGAGTAGCTTTGGGTAAAAATCGTAGTACATTGTTTTTAGCGAGGCAGTCAATCTGCTACACATACACACTGTGTTAATCTATGTAATAAAAAGGCGTATGATGATAAGCTTACCCTACCCAAGAGTTTATATTAAAGCACGTACATTTCATTGAGGAAACCCAATTCTGCACGCTGTCCCTTCGTGATAATTTGTTATGTTTTGGGTCATGTTAGTTAAACCATATTTAATGTTTCCATCATTCCTTTATATTATGTTTATGGGACTTGCTTTTTATAGCTAAGGGAGATAACTAGCTAAGCAGTTATATTGACTAAACAGCGAATGGCGTCCCTTTATTGCAATTCATGAAATATCATGAACTGGCGATGTACATAAATTATGGTCCATTTATCAATCACATATACTTCTTGTAATTTAAGTTTAGAAAATATATATATGAACATGCAATTCATTTTATCGTTGCAATAATGTTTAATTCTATAAACTTAATCATACCACTTCAGAACCAGTTAAACTAGTCGAACATATTAATTATTAATGCTATTCTATACAATGTCCGAACAAATGCGGAAAACCCAGTTTAAATGTTAATTAATAGTGTAAAAATTGCCGTGTTTGTAGTTTTTGGTTTCATTCTTACGACCCAAATTACTTGAAATAAATAAATGATATAGTTTGATATTTCTCTTGATGAATGAACTAGGTATTCACTTTTTATAAATTATAATTACTTATACAAATGAAATATTAGTTGTGTTTTACAGAATGCAGACATACTATAAATTTACTGCAATTTAGGTCTTTACAAAATAATGTAATATGTATACTATATTTTTTAGATATCAAATTATGACAATTAGATATCACAACTGCGGAAATGGGACCTAACATATAATATCCCTCACTATAAAAGCCCATTTGCATTTCCTCACAAATATCATAACTAAAACGAAAATTTGCGAATCTGAAACAACTTTTTTTAATTTACCAAAACGTGAAAAGGCCCTTTTAATTTCATTCAAATAAGATGACCAGCAGCCGCTCCATACCGGTCTGCGAGATGTGCGTAACTCTTTATACGAATTAAGCGCAAAACTTATTTTGATATTGTAAAAGCTTAAAAGCTTAAAGCAGAGATGTTGATTAAAGCATGTATATCTCCTGCCAACTGGCAGCAAATATGCCTATACAGGCATTTAAAATTTATGTTTTTAAAGTGTCTATCCATATCCATGACTATCTAGAACATCTATCAGAAACAAAAATAATGTTCTTATCTACTAAACATAAAACGCAACACCAACTAAACACGAAAAATGATTAAATTGGGATCACCACCTTGGAACGGCATGTTGGTATAGGTGTTTATTTCTATCCAATACGCCATAGTAGGCACATGAGGACAACATAAATTCACAATAAAATTAACAACAACGTAGGCAAAGCAAAATGCAAAAATAAATAAATAATACAGATAATAATACACACGCACTCCCATACGCATACACCCACACTCACACACGCGTACACGAATACACCCACTCCCATACACACATGCCCACACTCACAAGTGAACTAAACATACATAAAACGTGCATGGACAACACAATAATCATGAAAACAAGCGGAGAAGCCCATTATGAGTGATAAATAATTATAATAAAAAAATACATTACAAAATAATATTATTCCCATAATTTCTGAAATGAGCTTAAAAGAGGCGATCAAGAAATAATTGCCGATCACAAGTAAACAAAACATACATAATTAGTACATAAACGGATGAGCCTTTAATAGAGGCGATCAAGATTTAATTGCCGATCACTCAGAATGAGTATATTAACGCATCATAATTTTCTGTGTACATTGGATACATGAAAACGTAAGAAAGAACAGTATTATGAACACCAGCAAAACATAGATAAGTTACTTTTCATATGAATATTTTAATTACCGGTAAACAGGATAAGCAACTTAAACAATTCGTAATGAAATATGTCAAGCTATAAATGCATGGAAGCTTTAATTTAATGTTAAGTTATACAATTCGTAATGAAATATGTCAAGCTATACATGTATAGGAGCTTTAGTTTAATGTTAAGTTAAACAATTCGTAATGAAATATGTCAGGCTATACATGTATAGGAGATTTAATTTAATGAATGACATTACTTATATAAAGGATTATTGTGTTAATTCTTAACTTTAAAACCAAGAAATGTAAAAGAAGCTAGTTTTCTTAATGTTAGTGCATTTTGTGAATTTATAAGTGCAATACATTTTTGCATGTTAGGTCGTTACCAATACTTTTTATCGATATATTTCTTTCTTAAGTCATTTAATAAAGCACATTCTAAAATAAAATGATATTCGTCATCAATTTTTTGACAATGTGTACATTTTCTTTCATTATAAGGAGTAGCAATGGGTTTTTGCCAGCGGCCAGATTCAATTATTAAACGATGAGATGATACTCTGAGTTTAGAATGTTGTATTGGGGGCTATCCGAACCTCATACTTCTACCACGAATTAATCACAATCCAAACATGCGTCTAAAGCGATTTCTTTTCGTGACGCGTGATCGAAGTAAACTTGTGTCGTAAGTAATAAAAAACTTCCCGATAAGAGCACATGATTTTTTAAATAATTGCTGAACAGATATATTGACCATCAATACAACTTATTGAACTATCAAGTTTGCGATGTATCTTTAGAAAATCGCCCAACAAACTAATGATTTGGAAGATAATAAATATGTTTCATCCACAGGACACAATCAGCTTTTAAGAACGCAAAGCTTATTAGGACTGACGACTGACTTCAAATTTGACATCGAAGATGATTTGTACGGAGATACGCTCTGTTATATCTAACTGAAAGGATAAACACATACTGTATCACAAAAATCAATACTGTATGGTCCCATTAGTAAAGTGTTTCATCAAAGTCCATGCTGTCAACGCCGAGAAAACATAAGAACACACAATCACACTGAGGCTCGTATTGACAATACAATTTCATCGCCGAGTTATAATCAATAGAAATTGATAAAAGTGTATAGATTTATAACTGCAAATCAATTGAATTGTATGGAGCGTTTGTATTTTTGTGTTGTATTCTTTAAATCACGTGGGTAGCTTATATAGAGTTTAATATGCCTTGCAACCGTCACAGAGTGGAGGCTATGTGGTCAATGCGATATATCCCAATAAAAATGTCAATGGTACTTAACAAGATGGAGAAATTTCTCCAGTGGCATCCGTTAGGCAAATTTAAGTCAGACACAAATGCATTACAATAAAAACGCTTTTTCAACTGTTCATTTTATGTTATTTTCATGTGTTCAATAAAATAGAAAACAAACACATACGTAGTCATATACGAATAGTATATAACAGGTACTTCAGTTTGCTTTTAATAGGAATTTACTTGAAGTAGATAGGCTTAATATTTGTTTTAAGACTTTATAAGTGGTTGAGTATGGCAGGTGCTTTTCTGGTATCTAAAACGCGACCTTCTAAAGTTTAACGTACAAAAACTAAATTTATGACATCATTTTAAAGTATTCCCCTCATTTACCGGTAAAATCTTCCCAGTATGTAAACAACACGTAAACAACAGTCTTATCTGTTTAATTCCGACGCTTAAACTTTAATACTCAGTTTAAACCTATTTATTTTAGCTCGATTGCATCTGCTTATATAAACGCTCTCGAGTCCGTTTCCTGGGCCTAGAACCAGTCCTTGGTGTCTTTGGGGATGATCTAAAGAACGCTCCCACGATGGGGATCGAACCCTTCCGGTCGCTTACACCAAGGCGATCTGCATTGTCATTCAATTGTTCTCAACTTAGAACTCGGCGAAAAAAGATAACACACTTTACATGATGACAATGGCACTTAATCCAATGTTTTCACTTAATAAAATCCGACATGTGCACAGAAGCACGGATTTTCAATATAAATTTAAATAGTACTTATAATAAATGATTGCAAAGTTATAAAATAAGCACAAACATAAAGAAACGCTAACATATCACATGTTTGCAATGTTGTTACATTCGAGTCCGAGAACCACACCAACTGGACTGTTTACAGAAAAATAGACAACACATATTATTCAATACATTTTATTTACTATGCGTTTTGAAAATTCCGAAAAACGCTCATTTCTTCCAGTCCCTCGAGTTAAAGGGTTTTAACATAGTTCAAGGAAGCAAACTAACTCAAATTTATTTTTATATTTTTCCAATTTAAACGTGGAACCACGTGATATGCTACTTATTTTGACAGAAACAAGTTTTTGCTAAAGCCCCTTTCGACGGAGTCCATGACAGTCGTATTTTTACAGGCATGTTATTGTCTATTGGTAATTAAGTAGGTAAGCCAGGTAAATAAGGGTCAGGTAAAGGGAATTAAAATTGCAGTTATTACAGAAGTATATGTCCCGGACCTATCGCGGTAGTGAACAAATATGGAAAAATAATTATGCTGAAGACCTTGAAAATTAGAAGGTCCAAGGAAACATCGTTTAAAAAAAAAACAACTCAAAAAGGGAAAGAATATTAAGGAAAGAAGGCAGTAGATTAATATTACAAAGCTAGTACTTATACATGAGGCCGCCATTGACTTTGATTCGTCTCAAGATCAACATATAATACATATTTATATATATTAAGAAATGTGAATTGATGCAATGAAATGTCCAGCACATGAAGATAGTGTCAATCAGGCAAAACAGTTCGAATGAAGACACTATAAAGTATATTTAAACGAGAATTTGCCAGATCAAGAAGTAAGTCAATAAAAGATACTTGTATTTTGCATCGAAACTTATCTTGATAGGATTCCTAATGCGGGTCGTATAGACGACCCGCATTAGGAATCCTATCAAGATAAGATGATGTAATGTCATTGCGTACACACCGCACTCTTTAGGGTGAATTTATGACAGAGGATGGGAGGCATAGAACTTGCAATTTATATAAGATGTCTCGGATTTACTGGACAGTAACGCTTGGTCAACTTGGTCGGAGCACCTCTGGAGCATATGGCTTGAAACGCCGCAAAATAAAGAATACCACAACTTGATGACGCGGAAGAAATGTGAATCACAGATAACCTTAAAAAGGAAGGACGCAATAGTCCAATGTTAAACGTGTTTTGTAAGTGAACATGCTTTAAAGAAGGTTTGCGGTTTGTTGGGTTATTCTTATTAAAATATTTTATGGTTTTCAAACATGTACACTTGCGAAAGTTATGAACGTTGTATGTTTACTGTTTAAATTTATTTGTTTGTTATAATGTATTAGTTCCTTTTTCATTTATTTGTTAAAGGGTTTTCACATACGTATACAATATGGGTGTTTTCAATGTAGTATATTATTAAAAGCGCAAACGTATACTGACGTTTCTGATACGAGTTCTTGAGTTTTGAAGGGAGGTGTGATTATTGAATATATGCATTTTAATGTGACTTGTTAGTAACCATTTGGCACATTAATAATCATGCACAAGAAGGTATACAGCCGAAAGATCGTTACGTAAACCGCTGAAACAATACGAAGAAATGTCATGTTATTCCAATGTGATGGTTTAATTTTATCCTTTTTGTTTAAATAGTGATCTTACAATATTAATTACGCACTTAGCCACAGGCCTGAAATTCAAAACTTGCGGCTGGTATAATGAATTTTATTTCTTTACGTGAACCATAAAGATGTCATTTTAAAATAATCAAAGGATGAATGTGCACACTATTATTGCAAGCCAAGACATTTGTCTATTGGATAGTATGTTTTACTTAAAGTACTTAAATGGAATGAATTTGGGCGCAACTGTTAGCTAGTGCTGTCTTTTAGATTTAACGATCATACTTAGTAAATTGCTATAAATGGTGTGAAGAATGGTAGAATTTATAAAATGGTTAACGATCCCCTTAATGGTCAAACACTTTAACCTCAGCATGGAAACGATCAATTTATCAGCGGATTTTTAATAAAGATTTTCTTTACGAGTTTGGTTGAACGCTATTAGGCGTATCATGGGCTTAAATAATATAATTATACAAACAAATTTAAACGTCCGATTGTATTTATTACAAATTCATGCTGCAAATAATTCCTAAATTTAAAGTAGACAGTAGGTACGTGAATGAAGTTATGCTTTGTTAAATTTAAGAGAACACGCATACGGTTGTTAAAGGCTTGTCCATATTATAAAACATCATTGGAATTGTATAGGTTATAATTACAGATTCCATGTATTTTCACACTTTTTATTTCAAATATTTATCATGGTGAATGTAACAAACGATAATTATCTTTTTCTGTTGTGTATGCACTTTCATAAACGCGCTCCATCACAATGATCGTTAAAAAATAACTATTAAAATAGTGTGTATTAACAAATGTATGATAACCTTTACACAAGAAGCGCATGAATGTTCAAATGTAGTGTTGTTTTCGAAACAGGGATATATACTGTTGAATCAATGCCATATTAGATTTCCTTGACAAAGTATATGTCGCTGTAACTATAAGAATGAAATTGACATGATACCGTTTTGTGTATGGTGTAAGTCGTCAGAAACGCTCGTTAAAATGGAATTGTCGAACGAGCAGTTGACAATTTATAAAGACAATCCTTATTCTTCACATTTCAAATAAAGCAACATTTTTTACAATCAAAATATTGTTTAAAGAGTATGCCTTGTCAGCAAAAAACACGGAAAGGATTATATAAAGTTTTGTTTTTATATTGACTATTCCCTCGAGTAAACTTGCTTGATAACATGCAAATCAGCAATGATAGGCCACTGTATTGTTGTAACGTTTAACGAGGACTGCCGTTTAACGAGGCGAACTACCACTACTACAATTGTTAATTTCATACAAGTCCTAAACAATCTTGGACAAATACCTTTAACAGATGAAGCTCGTTTGTTTATCTCGCACCCTACCATGGTGACATATCATTATATAAGAAGTGTTCGTTTTTGTCAATCAACATTCTCCTGAAAGCGTTCGCAGCTGCAAAGGTACGTTGATATTTACATACAATATTAGCAATTTAAATTAAACTTAACATCTTTTTTAATAATGAAAGAGAACAAACGCATTCAAAAAAAAAAGAATAATAGTGATAAGAAAAACAATTATATCGTTCAATGACTGTTTGCTTTTTCTGTAAGTTGCCTTATTCCGTTGTGTCTAAATGACATTTTTATTCTTTATTTTATATATTTTACTATTCTAATATAAGTCTAACCCTGAATTACCTAGCGGTCAGAAACATTAAACAAATACATAAAACCCGTTATTACAAAATGCCATCTTATCAATAAATATTCAAGTTTACTGCAATCGAATTATAAAATAGAACCTATAAAAGTATTCTTTGTGTAAAAGAATCACTTAAAGTGCGAACATATATTATGTCTGTCTGTCTGTCTGTCTGTCTGTCTGTCTGTCTGTCTGTCTGTCTGTCTGTCTGTCTGTCTGTCTGTCTGTCTGTCTGTCTGTCTGTCTGTCTGTCTGTCTGTCTGTCTATATGTATGTCTTTATTTCTGTCTGTCTGTAAGAATATGAACATGTATACATTTATGTTATCAGTATATTTGTGTCGTGTTCTGACAAAACTGGGCTTAATGCATATGCGTAAAGTGTCGTCCCAGATCAGCCTGTGCAGTCCGCACAGGCTAATCGGGGACGACACTTTCCGCTTAAACTAGATTTTCGGTAAAAAGGGACTTCCCTTAAACGGAAAATACCATTTAACCGGAAAGTGTCGTCCCTTATTAGCCTGTGCGGACTGCACAGGCTAATCTGGGACGACACTTTACGCACATGCATTATGACAAGCTTTCATAGAACAAGACACAATTAAGTTTCATAAACAAAAGGTAAAACACATGATGATCAGGATAAAACCGACTATTTATTAAGGTAGCTGTCTCTTGTTCATGTTTTTTTGCACGAACCGTATAATTGAGTCGTGTTCTGAGAAAATTGGGCTTAATGCATGTGCGTAAAGTGTCGTCCCAGATTAGCCTGTGCAGTTCGCACAGGCTAATCAGGGACGACACTTTCCGCTTTTATGGTATTTTAAGTTTCAAGGAAGTCCCTCCTTGCCGAAAATCAAGTTTAGGCGGAAAGTGTCGTCCCTGATTAGCCTGTGCGGACTGCACAGGCTAAACTGGGACGACACTTTACGCACATGCATTATGACCAGCTTTCACAGAACAAGACACAATTAATTTACATGTGTCGTTGTTTTTGCCTGAAATATACCCGAATGTGTTTGTAAATTATATATATATGGAATAATAAATAAACTTTTTTTAAAAATCGATATTGGACATTACTAAATACGGGTTACTCGAATGAACAGATAAATTTCCTCGGAAAGACTAACACTATATGATAACGCATGAACAGTATACATTTGAGTTATAAACCAATGTAATGTAAGAATCAAATATGCAAAATGTATTATTATTTATCGACAACCTGATCATATCAGGAGGAATGACACTTTATGTTTAAGCTGGAAGGAAAATGATATCGCATACAACTACACAATTATGAAACCATTTCAAATCATGAAATCATATACTGATGCATATAAAACATACTGTTGTGTTGCGTTTACAGATGCAGTTTTTGCTGTTCTCAGTGAGCGTTGCTCTCATATGTGGCATTCTGACTTCAGTCCAAGGTATTTTGGCATAAAACATCATCACGCTATAGTTTTATACAAATGTTTATATGGATACAAAACGTCGACACATGTTTGTTTTTAACCGCTTGTTTTGTTTATGAATAAAAATGAGTCGTATCGTTGACAAATCTTCTGTGACGATTTTAGAGCAAACCAAAACGTTAGCCAAGAAGATTAAACGAACATTGTCCAAGCACGCAAAGAAAAAACACACGCTTTGAGTGTAAATCAATACTTTATTGTAAACGTTTAAGAATAACTTTTACGTTTTAAACAGGATCAACTACTGGGTCTGATACATCCAATTCAACCACAAAGGCTGCTTCCGGGCCGGAAACGACGAATGGTGGAACTGCACCAGGATCGGTCACTGCCGGTAATACTGGCGGAGGCGGATCCGGCGCTTCTGCGGGAGGTGGATCCAGCAATAACAATAACGGAGGTGGAAATAATGCTGGAGGTGAATCCGCGAGTACTGGTGGGAATAATAGTGGAATGAACTCCGGTGTTGCTGGCGGTACTGGAACAGGTAGTGATGTTTTCGCATGTAACATTCGTAATATTAAATGATCTTTGTACACTCCGGCAAAGAAACATTTTGAACAAACAACTGTATTTTGTTCACAAGGTTAATACAATGGTTTCCGTTGACTCGAATAGATTATATACGATATGCATTGTTTAAGTTACACCTGATATAAAATTATTGTCTGAGAGAACTGTAAGACCGTTTATTTGCCGTGCGTAGTTTTCATATAAAGAGTTTCTTTCTTATTTTATTAGTTTAAAGTTTTAATGATTAATTGTAGCAAACGGGACAGCAGGCGAGAACACCGGTACAATGTGCACCTCGTTAAGTCCGGTTACCGTTCTTACCGTGACGGGAGTTGTCGCCCTTTTACAGTTGATATGGGCTTAAGTATAGACATGCCATATTTTAGAGGAAAAGGTCTTTATTTTGTTAAAAACGAGAGGAGGATATAAAGCGATAACTGCTTTAATTGCATTTTTATTCATTTTTGTTTGACTTTCTGTTCAGTTATCTTATCAGAGTTGATTTTTTTGTATCTATGATTGGCATGCTATGACAAAAACGTTTGTTTTTCGAATGTCAATCATTATACTAAGATGTAGTTTGTATATTTTGTAATAAATTTATTAATATATTTATGTTCAAATGATTGAATATTTGTATTGATTTATATGCGGATCAATTTATTTGATGACATGGGCATACCTTTTATGGCCAATAAGTCAAGTCATCAAACTATTTCATTAATGTTAGCAAACGGCATGATTACTTATTTATGGTGGGCTGATGACTGAATGTACGGGTGGTTTATTTGCGATTATCCACACATGTTCTGAACAAATAGAAAACATACAGTATGTTTATATATAACACATACCTGCTCATTGTCATCTAGATTCGACTTTCCCGATAGCGAAAACTTCCCAAAAGTATAATGGTTAAATTGTGGCCAACAATTAAGAACAGTTTCTATGATAAAGCATACAATCTTATTTAATATACTTCCGATAAAGTGTTCTTCAGACAACATTCTGGTCTGAAAAATAAAATACTGAAACATGGTACTGTTTGCGTTCGATTCGTAGGTAAAGGAACACGGTTGTGAGTGGAATATTTCGAATTATTTGGCTGTTCCCACTTAAATAATTCAGCGGCTACGTTGAAAACCCGATTTCGAAAGTTAACATGAAATGCGTTCGAAAGCAATACACGTGGCTGTGACGATTCAGCTATTCCCTACAATGTTCCTAAAGTTCATCAATGCGATACAAGTTCACATTCAACGTGAAAGGCTGAGCAATTTCTTTATGGCGCTTATCAAATATTCTATCTGTGGACGCATCTTTATTTTAGAGCTGTTTATATTGTAACAAACATTTTGACGTGATATGTCTAGACAATATAAACATTGGAGAAAATTCTTTGAATTGCCGTTTAAATTATTATAAGGACTTTCTAAAAAATTAATATTTTAAATAGGACACATGTCTCGATAGTTAAAGCAATAAAACGAATGACACTACAAATAAGTGTCGTGCCTGCGAGTTAAAAAAATTTTCTTGAGGAACTTGACCGTTCAGAGTCACATAATTTTCCAATTAACTGTTGAATAAACTTTGACAACATAAATAAATACCAAGAAGTATTACGCGTAAATAAATATAAATGGCAAGAACGATTTGCTAGTTCCGCACATATAAATACGCTATTGAATGAAAATTCTAATAAAGTTAGAGCTCTCATTGATACAAATATTGAAGCGGCTTTCGACAAAGTTGTATACAGTTGTATACTACGAGGCAGGCAAACATATGCTATTGTTTCCTTTTAACAAACGATCATTACAGCCACTTTAGTGTATGAAAAATAAGATATTCATAAAAAATGCATGTCTACATAAATTTCTAACTTTAAATTTAGCATCTGATTTGAAGGAGTATAAGGATCTTTAACTTAATTAAGAGGTACAAAACAAAACAAAAGAGAAGAAAAAATAGAATTTCAAATGGAACAAAATATGCAAGCCAAACCGCAACAAAACTAAAGTACCACTATCAACACAAATAAGGTTTGCCAGTATACATAACTAGCGCGAACGGATACTGAAATCTCTGAGTACCTTGCCTGGGTTTTGAAAAGGACTTGATCTCGTGCTTTATATTTTGTTTAAATCTTGCACGGAATGTGTTTCTTTTATATTAATGTAAGAATGCACAAAACCCATCAAGTCGAAAGGTCGTACCACGTTAAATACTAATAGATGTGTCATGTTACTCACATTTAAACATTTGACTTTGCAAAAACATTTTGAAATTTAGGCAACAGACCACATGCCCAAAATGAAAAACTAGCGGTTGGTTTTACGAATTTTTCATTTGTTCCGCACATAAAACGATAATGGTGTCATATATGAATGATAAAAGCATGTTTGTCAAAAATTGCTGGTCATGACCGTTATCTACTTGATGGTATGTGTTATTTATCTACTTGATGGTATGTGTTATTTGAAATGATAAATAAAATGTATTTTGCGAGAATGTCAAGTTGAATCATGTTATCGATACATTAGACGATAACCACGTGCGGTCTATTTATTCAAAATGTCTCATGCTCAATCATAGTTATACAATGATGATAGATACCTTAAGGGTCAAACACTCAAAACACAGCACGGTAACACACACTTTGTCTGAGGAATTTTAATTAAGTATAACTTATTGGATTTTGTTAAACGTCATTAGCGTTACCACGGACGTATATAACAATCCAAAGCAAACACTTGCTATCAATTTATAACAACAAATTGAAACCATTGAACGTATTTATTATATCACCATGCTGCAGTTATTTCCTAAAGTAAACGCAAACAGCAGGTACGTGAAACTAGTAATGTATGGTCTTGTTTAAGGTTAAAGGAAGGAGCTTAAGAGTGTTCGAGCTAGTACGTATTATTTAGTATTATGAACATGTAACAGATGCCAGCTACTTATTAATATATGCACACACATTTTATTTCAGTTCAATCTCCCGATACATGTACGATGATTATTTGCCTTTTGTGTCCGTGTATTTCATACGACCAAACACAATGGCATGCTGTTGATAAGTCTTTTATCAGCTCTGAATTTCCTCAATAATTTGATAATTCATATTCATGAAACCCAGTTTTGTTTACTGTGTGTCGCTGCTTCATCTGTAGAACAATGCTTGAACTTCCAGTCTTTTATCAATATGATCACGTTCGGCCTGGAATTAATAAATATTCAAATCTTGTAATAATTGTGCATTACGCTTATACAATTGCCAAACGTACAGCGGGTATTGTTTTTCGTCCAAGAGAAACTACATGCACATCATGTTAATTGGGCTTTGAAAATATTAAATATTTGTTAAATTATACGTGTGAAAAATAAAACGCAATACAGTCGATATGAATACAATATTTCTGAATTGAAAGAGTCAACTTATTTTTTTGTTTGTTTCTATACGACCAAAGGGAATCAAAATATCGAATGAGCTTATTTCGACAATATAACCATGGTATACACAACGTAAACAATTATATATATATATATATATATATATATATATATATATATATATATATATATATATATATATATATATATATATATATATATATATATATATATATATATATATATATATATATATATATATAATATATAATCCCAGCACGTTCTAGTGTGTCAATGTGCGGGATAGGATCCTGACACTTTATGATACGTCTGGGAGACTGTCTGACACAGATCGACGTTACTCGGCAAAGCGATGTAAATTATGCCCCAATAAAATACTAATCAAACGACTCTGGAGACGTGTGGTTAATGCCGAAACAGGTTCTTTATAGGTGCTTTGTTTTGTTGAGGACAAAAGTAGAAAAAGTATGCGTAATTCATTTACTTCGAATTTTTAAACAATAATGAACAACCCTATGATGACAAGCGACACATTGTTTATTTGTTTTAAAAACCATCAACTGCCATCGCTTCATTAATATTACAAAAATAATAAGTTCGACCGAGTTTTACATTATCAACAGAACGTCATTTATCTTGCTTCAATTTACTACTTCACATGTTGAAATTAGTTTTACAATCATACAGGATGCTTTTACTTGTTACATTTACAGTCGTTTTGTTTGACAATACATGTTTAAAATAAGAAAACAGAAAGAAAAACAATTACATTAGTAAAATATAACTATGCAATATCATGGCCATAGTAAATATGTCCCGGAGCGCAAATGATATGATTATTTGAACACAATTCTTTAAGTTTGTATCAGGACTTTGTAAAGTTAGTTAAATGCATTTATGTTATGCTTTCCGATGGTTTAAAGAGAACTAGTAGTGAAATAAAACTGATGTTTTAGTGGTTCAAACAGTGAAAAATAACAGTAAAAATTATCGATCATTTTAATTGTTTTACCGGTCGGGAACTATTTTTTTTTAAATATCTATGGTTTTCCCATTGTGACGCCCAATTTTACCAAGGGTGACTACTTTGCAATTATGATAAGACATTGTATTGTAATATTTATAAAATTGCTTAAAAATTCAGATTATGTTTTCAGCAACAATCCATGTACATTGCAAATTGCGGATAAACGCTAGCATGCTATGATTATTTATTTTTTGTATTCATTTTAAAGCATATATTGTATACATACATGTTTTCATTTGCAATCAATGGTTTTAACAAATTATACAGAAATATGCCTTATAATGTTTTAGACCTTGGTTTGTAACATTACAATCAGTGAGAACAAGATGTGTTCTAATATATATAATAATCAATGATGTTGTAAGATTAAAAAGAGAAAAAAAAACTAAAATGAATATATGAAATGATAACTAACACAAAGATAGTAGTTTATTTAAGTGGACAAGCATTATGAAAATTTTATTCGATTCCATTTTTGTTCAAAAATATGCAATGTATCATTATTGAGGGCTATTTCTTTCTCAATCTGGATTTTTAATTTCAGGCTATGTATAAAACAATTAAAATTTGGTAGTTGTTTCTTGTATTTCATGTTAAAGATAAAAAGTTTCATCAATATGATAATAAAATTCACAATATTATTACCGTCTATGGATTTTAATGATTTAATTCCAAAACTAACATTTAAGAGGGATAGTTTAATGTTTAGTTGCTATTGGCCAAGAAAGGAAGTCAACTGATTCCAGATAGGTTGAATGTATTTGCACTCCCAAAATAGATGTTCTATAGTTTCGATATTTTCATTGCAGAAGTCACATAAATTAGAGTTAGATAATTTGCATTTAAAAAGATATTTATTGGTGGCGATAATTCGATGTAGGTATTTGAACTGAAAGTTTCTTAGTGTGATGTCGATTGTTGTTTTGTAAGACATAATAAATATTTCTTTCCAGTTTAATTCTTGCTCTTGGAATATATTTTGCCATTTTATTTGGAATTTGGGTAGTTCGTTAATCTTGTTGTTTATTTGTATTCTGTATAATAGCTTGTTCGGTTTTTTTTGTTGTTGTGAGTTTTTCTAGAAATTGAGCTCTAATGTTTTGCGTGTTGTTTGGGTTTATAATAGATTTTATATGTGATGGAATACTTTTGATCAGCGTGTAATACATAAGGAAGTCTGTTGCTGGGATTTCATACAACTAGCATATATTTTGAAAGGAATAAAAGTCGTTTATTCGGTAATCAAATAGTTGATCGACATACTTTATGCTCTTTTCAAACCAGTTTTTATAAAAGAATGTGCTATCATTTGCGTTTATGTTTATATAATTCCATAAAATTATTTTGCTGTTACTTTTTTCTTCCAACATATCTGTGACTTTACTCCAAGCTGATAGTATATTCGAAACAAACATATTCTTTTTTGCTACATCAAGTATAAGAGACTCACTAATGTTACATTCAAAAATTAAAGAGCCACCCTATTTGGCTAGTGTTTGTTGACACAACAACGTCCATTTACTCTTGTTTGTGGTATCTAATATACGTTTGACCCAACTGGATTTGATTGAATTTATGAACGAATAAATGTCAGTCAGTTGTAGAACTACAAGCTCTACAGGTTGAATTAATTGTAATCGCTTTATTTTGTCGGGTTTGCTATCCCATATAAAATCAAATATATATGTTTTTATATCTTCAATGATTTTATTTTCTGGGTTTGGAAGAACAGTAAGTACATATATTAATTTCGGTGGTGCGAAAGTTTTTAATACAGTTATCTTTCCAATTAAGGTTAGTTTTCTATGTTGCCATGATTTAAGACAGTTTTTGAATTTTTGTAGTTTGGGTAATATGTTTTTTAGTATTGTTTCATTCTCATTGTTTGTGAATGTTATGCCTAACGTTGATGCCTCGTTTGCTGTCCAATTGAAGTTCATTTCCGTTTTTAGATGAATGTTTGAATGCCTATAATTACCTACTTTTAGCACAGTGCATTTACATTTGTTTAATTTTAGTCCTGATACGTTTCCAAACAGGGTCAGTGATTCTATCAGGTTGTTAAAGGAGCAAGGATTGTTAGTGCAAAAATCAGTTGCGTCATCGGCGAATAATGATTGTTTGATTTCTTCGCCTGGTTTAACGACTATACCGTTTATGATTGGGTTCGATTGTATATGATGAGATAGGAATTCTATACATATAATAAATAAAGACGATGAGAGTGGACATCCCTGTCTAAAACCTCTTTCGATATTAAAACTTATGTCACTATAAAAAAGTTTCACCCATTTTATCATATTTTCTCCAAAGTTCATTTTCTCTAAACATGTGAACATAAAGGAATGGTCGAGGGAGTCAAATGCTTTTTCAAAGTCTGCAAAGAATATAAGACCTGATTTATTTGTGCTATTGAAGTAATTAATGCATTCTTGTATCAATCGTACATTTTCGCCGATATAGCGTCCTTTTATAAATCCGGATTGTGAACTTGAAATAATCGAAGGTAATATTTTTTTAATTCTATTTGCGATGCTTTTTGTTGCAATTTTATAGTCATTGTTTAATAAACTTATAGGGCGCCAATTTGATAAGGTTTCTAGGTTTTTTCCAGGTTTAGGGATAAGTGATATGATACCTTGTTTTTGCAGAATAGTTAGATTTCCATTATTGAAATAGTAGTTTAGGGAGTTAATTAAATATGTTTTAATCTCATTCCAAAATATTTTGTAAAATTCAATTGTTATACCATCTGATCCCGGACTTTTATTATTTTGCATTTCTTTAAGTGCCATCCCACATTCGTATTCAGTAAGGAGTCCTTCACATGAGTGTTTTTCATTATCATTTAGAGTTGATTGAGGAGTATTGAAATTTGTGTTAGTTGAGGTTTGCTTCTTTTTATAGAGGTTTTCATAAAATAATCGTTGTTCTTCTAGAATTTGTATCCTATTTGTTACTTCAATATCATTTACGACAAGTTTGTGAATGGTTTTTTGTTCACTTTTACGTTTTTCGATGTTTGCAAAGTATTTTGTATTTTTTCATTGTGTTCTACGTGTTTAGCTCTCGCCCTTAGGATTATTCCATTTAGTTGTTCATGATAAATGTCTTCTAACACTTGTTTTTTTGAATGTAGTTCACTTTCAATACTGGCTTTGTCGATAATATTAGTGTTATGTCGTTGTGTTTGTAATTTTTCTATATCATGTAGTGTTTTTTCTTCAAGTTTGCGTGTTTGAATGATGTGTATCTTATTGTTGTATTGCGTATGTTACCTCCCATAAAGTATTTGGGTTTGCATCATTGTTGTTTTGTACGGTATATGTTATTTCCTGTTTTATTTGGGCTTGTTATTGAGAATCTAATAATATGCTGTTATTTAATTTAAAATAGCCCGGCCCTCGTTCACGTTGAATGTTGTTTAGTTTGAGAGCAACAAGGGAGTGGTCAGTCATGAAACCTGGTTTGATGCAACAATTGTCGATTATATTACATAATGATTCCGATATAAGAAAGTAGTCTAGCCTGCAATATATAGTTGGTTTGGAGTTTGAATGCCATGTAAATTTGCACTCGGATGGATTTAATGTACGCCAAATATCTAACAAGTTACAATTTTCAATTATGTCATTCAACAATGTCCTATTTTTCAGATGTGTATATAAATTGCCATTTTTCTTGTCTAATATTGGATTTATTACGGTATTAAAGTCTCCGCCAATTATTATATTTTTATCTGAATTGTCATTAATAAAGGTATGCAATGTTTTGTAAAAGTTACTTTCATCTAAGTTAGGACCGTACACATTAATTAATGTTATTTGTGTTTCGTGTATTGTAATGTCAAGGCTCGCTAGTCTTCCAGGTATTATGTCTTTGAAGTTGCTGACTTTTATATTTGAGTTATTTTTTATTAGAAATATGATTCCTTGTTTGTTTGTGTGATGTCCACTCAGATAAATATCACCATCCCATTCGTGCTTTAATGCTTCAATAACAGTGTTCGTCAAATGACTTTCTTGTAGTAGGCATATTTTATATTTCTTTTCTTCTAACCATTTGAACATTTTTATACGTTTTTCTTTGTTGTTAAGCCCTTTTACATTAAGTGTACATATTTTAATACTCATATAGAATGGGGTTATAATAAATGATATGTAAGTACGTGCTTGTCCATTTAGATACTATCTCAGAAAGATGAATAAACATATCCATGCTATTAAATATGGATATGGGCTAACATGTTAATCTATAGTGTACAAGACATCTTATTGTACTTCATCTGCACATAATTGGTGATTTGCTGACGATAATATTAAACATGTTGTACATGCAAGTATGCTTAATATAATAATAAGTTTTTATATACATACTTAAGATAAACATAGTAATTTTTTTTAAATAAAACATATAAGTATACATCAGTTATTACACGATTGTTGTCAAAGTATGCCTCTCCTTTAAGTTTTTGCTTTAAATATTAAGAAAATATGCGACAGTCGTTAAAGGATCGGTCTTGAATAACTTGACAAAGATGTTGATTAATTTGATTCATATAAGGGAAATATTAATACACTGATTTCTGAAGTGTCGCCTACCTATTATCGAAAGGCAAAAAATATAGGTTAGGCATCAGAGGTGTATTACGTTTTAAATACCATAATTTTCAGTAATGTGATATAAAAGAAATGCACGATTACAAAAATTATTCTATGTTTGAAAATAGTTCATAACTCGTTTAATATTAAGTATTGTCCAATCATCTATGTAATAAATAATGTAATCAGTGTAAATAAATAATATTCCAACATATTTATAAGGAAAACATACAACACTATTAGTGATTTTACCACATAAACCCTTACACATTATTGTATGTTTATAAAGTTTAGCAATACAATTGTTTTCATGCACATGTCTAATATACATATTCAGTCAAGAGTCATTACTACATGTATTTATATGCATATTTCAAATATACATATTACGTCTATTTCTATAATTATATTTATTGACAAGTACATTTCGAACATACATAGTGTGTTCAAGACATAAAACTAGTGATAAGACAAAATATAAATGTGTACGTTATCGCTTATTCTATTAGTTAGATTCTTGACCATTTTTGATTGTTGATATATTGTAACAATACAATTATTTACATTTACAAATATTGATTGTTGTTACACTATTACAATAATTATATTTCGATTTACACTCTAAATTTACATGTTTGTTTGTTATGCTTTGTAACTAGTCCTTAATTGACGTGTACACTTATAAAACATGTGCTGGTTTAAGCTTATTATTATTTTTGTATTGATTTAAAAGTAACGTTTAATATATATATTGAGTTAAATGCATAAATGAAATGGACACATTAATCAGTTACTGCAAAAAGTAAATGCCTAAAAAATGTTGTGCATTGTAAAAAACAAAAACAAACATGTTTACTTCTTAGATACATATTAGTTTTAGTGTTACTTATACATTTATTCACATATAATGTTCAAATTAAAGCATGTATAGAAGTGATATACGCATATTTATTTACGTTTGCATTTCACGTGTGCATATTAGATTAAATTTTGTCAATACAACTGTAACTGCTTTTGTCTACATGACTTTCCTTTAATAAATATTGTGTAAAAAGGTATATAACTAGTAATAAAACAATATGAAAAGATTTGCCTGTTATAAATGGTTTTTACTACTCAACACTATTACATTAATTTATATTGTTCATACATTATTACACTTCATTTATTTGCATATACACTTTTAGTTTACATATTGGTTCAAGTGCATTTTTTATTCATTCACCTGTGCATTTTAAAGTATTTACTATCCGTGACCATAGTGTTCATGGTAATTGCGTTTTAATCTAGTGTGCAATGTTCTCGAGTTTCTCGTGGTTTATACTATATAACTGTCCTTGCTGTCTAGATCATTTTGTTTACTGTTCATCGAAGTTCTGTATACGAGTTTTAGCGCGAAGTTGGCCAGGGTAGATCTATCCAGTAGTGGAACTGCTCTGGTGACACTTTGTGAATTTGTTCGTTTACGTCCCTATAGTAGATTACACCATCACGGGACCATGCGGATGTCACTATGTCCGTCTGTTTTTTTCGCACGCAAGCGAATACATGAGCGTTTAATTTAGTTAGGTGGTCGTTGATGTAGATTGGGGCACTCTGTTTTCGAAGGTGTTTTGCGTGACGCATTATGTTGCTCATTTTCATTCTCGAAACCATTTTAAGAACAATGGGCCTGTCGTTATTTTTCTTAAAAATGCCGATTCTATGTGTAATGTCAATGTCGTTCATTGTAAGGTTTAAATCGGGTATGTTTTTATTCAGTGTTTGTATGACTTTTTCTGCCGTTTCATTTATAGTTTCATTTTCTTTGTATGGAATGCCTTCTAATTTAATATTACTGCGCCGACTGTATTGTTCAAATTCATTCATTTTTGTTTCATTGGTTTCACCTTGCGTTTTTATTTGTTTTTGGAGACGTTCATTTTCGTTCTTTTGTTCAATAATGGTTTTGCCTAACTTTTCAATTTCTTTTTCTAGTTTGCCGTTCTCTTGCTCCTTTTCGAACAACTCGCTTTCTACCTTTTCAATTCTGAGGACAAGTGAACCTAGCATTTCTTCTTTTAATTGCAGAACGACATCTTTGATCAGTTCTTTGAGATCACTGCTGTCTTTGGTTAGCATATTACTAAGTTTTTGGTTTATGCTTTGTAGTTCAGATGCGATATTGATCTCTTGTTCATCTTGCGAATCGTCTTGTGTGTCACTCTCTTTATTTTTTTTGCTTTTTCTTCTTTTGTTTGATGTTTTTCTTCTCAGAAACGCTTGTATCGGCATCACTTATGCTACTGATTACGCTACGCGTACGTTTATCACCTGCCTTTATCGTGCTGTTTTCTTTATCAATCACGTAGTGTTATTATATAGTTTTTACTTTTCACGTTGTTTTGTTTAAAAGTGACAGTTAAAAAAACTGTTCCAAATTAAAATATTTTTTATCTTTGCTTGTTTACTTTTCTTTTTGCTGCAGTATAGAAGTTTAATTTCAACGTGCGCGCTAGAGCTTGAAGCCTTGTTATCTCATTTTAAAACAAAATGGCGTCGCCCATATCTATTATGAATGTTTATTTCATCGTTGTTTTCATGTTATTTCAAGTGAAAATAAGTATATCTAATGACGAAAGGTTTTTTACCATATATTGTTATCCAAATATCCCACAGTGTTTTTTATTTCACTTCGCATATATTTGTTTAATTTCACATTTTATGGCAGCACAAAAAAACACAGCTACTTCAAACCGCAAGGTCAAGGTCGATATTCTATGATTAATAGTATATTAATTTTCCACATTGGATTTAAACAACATTTTTCAAGAGTTATTAATGAACGTTCCTATAGCTCGATGAACATTAAAGCGGATCGTTATGCTTGCGCTGCGTATAGAGAAAGAATCTGTTTGCAACCACGTTGATTGTTGTAACTGCATGTATCTCTGTGCGCAATTACTAACACGAATTTCACAGCGTAATTCTTATTTTGTTGTCATTAACAACGACCCAGGCAGAAATTTAAATCATAAAAGGATGCTTCTAATTTTTTAATGCGTCAGTCAACAAAACACATTATTTGTTAAGTTAAACCCCAAACTGAGCAATTTTTTATGAAATAAATATGCGACCAAACGGTCGGTAAAATTGATGATACAAGCATTGATCGATATAACAGTACTTGAAATATAACGATTAAGTCTTACGATTAATAAACTATGTAGATTAATAAACTACATACTTATAGCATTTTATTTTGAGCAGCATTGCAGCAAATAAACCAGCACCATCAGCTTAATATTTTTTATAGAGCGTACAATGTGTGTGCCTCCAAAACAAGTCATTAAGTTACATAACTGAAACCAAATGAAAAAATTAAGGACACTTTGCACGCTGTGTGCACGCTGTTTGCACGCTGTTTGGTATGGCATATCTGTTTCAAGGACATGGTATTGCCGCTGCGTACACCTCGTTGTGCGGTTTGCGTTTAAAGGACTACACAGGGTATTGTCGTGGTTTCAGCAGGCTAGGATAAACAGCCGATTCATGATATATTAATCGTATTTTAAGTTAATTATCTTGACGGAACGGGACGAGGGACCTTTAATACCGACTGTGTTTATCATCAGGGCTGATATATCCAGCGATTTAAACAACAATTGAGATAACACGGTTTGGTTTCTTGTTTCCTTATGGTCTTGCTAAATATTTATGTTCCGGTCAGTTTTGCAAGCAATGAAATGTATGCTTCATAAGTGTTATCGTTTGTGCCACTTTTGAATGAAACAATAAAATGCTCTTAAACTAAGGTCTCTGTCATGCAAAATCATAGTGTCTAATCCATAAAATGAGAAATACCTATTCATAAGAGAAGTATTTTATCTATTAATAACACTTGTGTTTTCGCATGCAATAATTCAATTCTCAAACACCATTGTGTATGCGTATATAATGCATGTTCACAGTAGCGACCTTATAATACAATACTTCTTTAGATATATTATTAGCTTGAATTATCATTCCAGCTATGCACTCCGACATTTTACACCTTGTGTTACGGCCTGTTTCTTAGTTTATTACATTTAATAATAATAAGAATAATAAAAATACTACTACTACTACTACTACTACTACTACTACTACTACTACTACTACTACTACTACTACTACTACTACTACTACTACTACTACTACTACTACTACTACTACTACTTATAATAATATTGTTATTAATGTATTATAATTATCATTATTATTATTATCATAAGTAGAAGTAGTAGTAGCAGTAGTAGTAGTAGTAGTAGTAGTAGTAGTAGTAGTAGTAGTAGTAGTAGTAGTAGTAGTAGTAGTAGTAGTAGTAGTAGTAGTAGTAGTAGTAGTAGTAGTAGTAGTAGTAGTAGTAGTAGTAGTAGTAGTAGTAGTAGTAGTAGAAGTAGTAGTAGTAGTAGAAGTAGTAGTACTAAAATAGTAGTAGAAGCAGCAGCAGCAGTAGTGGTAGTGGTAGTAGTAGTAGTAGTAGTAGTAGTTGTTGTTGTTGTTGTAGTAGAAGTAGTAGTAGTAGAAGTTGTAGTAGTAGTGGTGGTGGTAGTAGTAGTAGTAGTAGTAGTAGTAGTAGTAGTAGTAGTAGTAGTAGTAGTAGTAGTAGTAGTAGTAGTAGTAGTAGTAGTAGTAGTAGTAGCAGTAGTAGTAGTAGTAGTAGTAGTAGTAGTAGTAGTAATAGTAGTAGTACTCCAGTTGTTAAAGCGAAGTTTTATTTAGTCCGATATATCGTGCTGGTTATTAATTATGATAACATTATGAGTTATAATTATTGTCTCGTTACAGATATTTTAATTGTGATCATGATAACCTATGTCTTAGAAGTCAGCCCATCTGATTTTAAGGTGGGAGTTTAAGCTTCATTCCAACAAAAGTTACCGTGTTTGTGTGTGTGTTCGTGTGTGCGTTTGTGCGTGTGCGCGCGTGTGTGTGTGTGTGTGTGTGTGTGTGCGTGCGTGTGTGCGTGCGTGCGTGCGTGAATATATTTACCGAAACAATTTTGTCAGTGTCCGTGTTTCAGTAATATACCTTAGACACACGTTGCACTGGTAATTTTTGTACGTAGAAACGCTGCAATTTATTATCCTTTCAGTTTTATGGAATAACATACAATTTTTAAATTATTTGTCACATGTTCCAAGTACAAAAACGATAGTAAACATGCGCATATTCATTCCGAATTCACTCGCTGATGAATTACTAAGATGACATTAATAGACAAATTACGCATACACGTTACACCGTAATACATTCTTCTGATTGGTTGATATTTAAATATGTTTCATAACATGGCGAGAGGTCAGTGATTGTATTGCGATTTAAGCAGAAGTTTAACTGAAGACATTATGCCTTTCTTACTTCAATTCGACGATATTTGAGGTAAAAATGGACTTCTTAACTAAAACTTTATGAGTTGGTAATGTTATTTTGCAATTTTACGCAAATTGATGAACATTTAAACTGTCTGGTTTCCACCACGTAATTGGTCCTTCACCGATAAGACGTTCCAAAGAATTTAGCGCATATAAAAAGTATCTGTAAATTCTTTGCGCGTCTTATAAATAAGACTAGACCGCTTCACAAACTCAAAAAAAACCTGCTCTAAAATAATGCCCTCTTAGTAATGTGCCAAAGTAGCTACATCGTCAAATTGATGCCATGCCTAGACCTGTGGCATACTTAACTAAAGTTGAAAACATTATAAAGACCTGTAAACTGCATAATATGCTGTGGCTTAGTATTGCGCTGATCTTCTTATAATAACAACGCCATTATTGCATTTGTTTTTCATTTTCCTGATTCTATATTAACGCTCTTTCAATGTCATATAAGACATGCTTCTTTTAGCACATAACTCACACATGTATTTATTTACAACATGAAACTATTTGTAAACACCATAAAAGAGGTCGACCCTGCATATTGTCGAAAAGTGAATTTTTTAACCGTAAAATAATGTACGAATGTATGTTTTGTGGCAATGAACTGTTTTAAAAAAATACATTATTTCAAGCATGTTTACACGTTCTTTGGTGCACATGTTGAAATTCTGCTTTCAAAGCTAGATCATTTGTCATTGGTGCCTTTTAAATTAAAAAATTAAAAATGTGCGGTTTGTTGTCTGTAACTTCATATGTCAACTCCATTAATCTTAAAATCCATATCGATCGTCGCACACAAAATTATGTCTATGCGTCTGGTATGTGTCCTACTGGCCCCCCTACAGCCCTGCACTGTGAGACAACACTAGCTTCTCCGCGCTGACGTCGTAATTGTCCCAAGCACTACTCATAGAATGTTTCAACCAATTCTTGCTAGTTTTCCAAGCGCGTCCCGATCCAGTGCAGTGCGGCGCCGGCGGATGACGGGGCGACAGCGAGCTATAATGAACGGGACCGTCGTTCATTTCCGGAAAGCTGCGCAGTCTGTGCGGGTCGGGGCGCTAAGTCCGGTTCGAGTGTTTCCAGATGGAAATCAGCACCAACATGCTCGTCAGGGAGCCACGGATTTGTTGCCGGAACCGGAAATGTTTCACTTCGGTGTTTAACAAAATGTGTAAAATACACACATCACTTTATAACCATTGAGCTTGACTTACAATGACTGGCGCCAATATCTAAAACAATTTTTACGCAATGTCTTAAGTCGGTTATTTTATTGATTCATAAGGCTATTGTTAAGTTGACGTTAAACAAAATAAAATGTATGTTGTTTATTTCACATACAATTTTCATTTAAAGATAAAAGTGTTTAAGATATTGAATATTTATTATTGTTATATCAAAAAGAGCTAAAGCTTGTCAAATTAAAGCACGCTTATTACTCTTAGAGAAATCTGGGCTTGGACAAATGCCTATGAAAGTTGTAAATCTGAAGCTAAAACTCAATACTCAAATTAAATGTCATGCTATGATAATGCATTTAACATTTGCACTTTTCATGTTTTAATTATCAAATCTACGAGTACCGTTTGGAGTATTCATAAACATGGAGCGAGTTATTCTTAAAAAAAGGAAACTTGACTTGTAGGAGAGATGGAAGTGCACAAGGGACGGGACTGCTTCAGGGTCCAAAGTGCACGAGGGTTGCAAGTGCAAGGGGTACGCAATTGCATTAGGGACTGGCTTGCAGCGGTGGCGGAAGAGCATGAGCCATGTAAGTCCTGAGTGGTAGGGGGGCAAAAGTGCCCGAGGGATGGAGGTGCATTAGAGGCGGAAGTCCGGAGAAAAAGAAAGTGCATGAGCCATGTAAGTTCCAAACGGATGGAGATGAATTAGAGCCGGAAGTCCAGAGGGATTGGAAGTGTATGCGACATGTAAGTCCAGGGTTGCAGAAGTTCATGAGTGACGGAAGTCCAGAGGGGAATGAAGTGCATGAGGGCCGTTGATGCATGTGTATGAGGGTCATATGTTTTGGTTGCGGCGATGAAAGTACAAGCCGGAAGGAAGTGAATGAGGGACAGAAGTACAGGTGGGGAAGTATTACACGAGGACGGATTTGCAGGAGGAACGGAAGTCGATGAGGGACGGATATTAATATTTACGTTTTTTTCTAATCGGCGATTAACGATTTCGTTACAGAATTTGACACTTTTCCGTAGCACTTCCTCAGTTAGTTCCACAACGTTCTGGAGCAAATCGTAAAATGATTGAATGACCAATGGATATTTCAATACTCGTATTTTCAGATGCAATACAATAATTAATGACTTGAGTTCTCTAGCTCAGAATTTCTGAATCATGTTCTCTGTATTTGTGGATGTCTTTCATTAGAAAATAAATGACCACAGACGTTTTGTAACATCCTAACTTATCAGTGATAAATCAAGCTCGAGTCTAACAAAAAATGTGCATGTATATGAAAGTGTCATATTAATGAATTATGTTTACAAAGATATTACATTGTGTATGTTTGTTTAATTTACCGATATGACCAATCAAATTGCGTACACGCAACGTTTTGTTATAAGCATTAAATTGTAAATAATTTTAATGATATGTGAATATAAGGCTAGCACTTTCAATAATTATGCAAATTACTGTCTTGATTGCAACATTTAATACGTCGCAATGTAACTAAACATAATTCCATTTTCCATCAACAAATGTTCAAATTAAAAAACAATCAATGTTCTAATGTGAACAGCATTGTACGATGATAGTTACACATCGCAGCAATAAATTCAAAATCATTGTATCCTCCTAAGATTAACAATATTCATCATAAAGTATTTGGAAAACGTGTTCAGAATAAGAATTGTACTGCGATAATGGTTTTAATAGCTCTACCTAAGCCCAACAATAGTGTCTTGTTCTGTTTGTACAATTCGTCTTCAGGGAGCAGGATCATGTGACTTTGTGGGATTTCCAATACAAAGTAAAAGGATGTTAACACACCGGTAAGTGGTGCTTTTTAAATTACTTTTTAAAACATTTTTCTTAAGAATTACAACTAGTGCATAAAAGCAAATTCATTTCAATAATTTGACATGTTAAAAAAAAAAAAGTTCTTAACCGTGTGTTTAGATTCTGTCCGGCCCGTGTGTAAACCATATTGATTTTGCACCCTGTTCATGCATCAACTTAAGCTGACGAAACTTTCCGATCAGAATCCATCCAGATGTAATGATACATGTCTTTCCTTTTTTATCTGATTACTATAGGCCGTATTTGAACCAACATCATAACCTTAACTTAAAATCCTATCTTATACCTTATTCATTTTATGTGTTATTGGCTTTTAGCTGCACGTTATTAAAATATTCTACCATAATGCTCTATGCGTTTTTCGTAGAAAATTTTCCCAATTATTGTTGTTTAACTATAAATGCAAAACAATACAATACAAAGAGTGGTGCGGATGCTGAGAAGATCAAACGTACAAGACGCCAGTCGGTAACACGTCAATCACATTTCCAACAACAGATGTCATTATTTAACAAGCTGCAGCAAGCGCATGTTACACATATGTATCACAGTATGGTATTGATCTTTGCGCAAGGGGCACAGGACTTACGCATTACATGCCATCTCAACATGGTGAACATTTACGGCGAGTTAATTTCAAATTACATGATGAGTTATTAAGTTGCAATTTGGACACGCTAAATAATTCTCAGTTCACATTTGACATTCAAGTGTGATCTTTACCTTTGGGCTAGGGACAAGGGTCTTACACACAACTCCGCATGTTGAATATATTTGGCAAGGTATTATCAATTGGATAATCAATGATGAAGTTACAGTTTAGACTTGATTTTAAACTCTTAGTTAATTTCAAATTTGAGCCGAGAACATGAGCTAAGACGCTAAACGCTGTCTCGTGATGGTAAACATTAGTGTATAGAACTACTAAAATTGCAAGCTAAATATTGAAGGAACAGTTTGCTTAAGCTTGTTAAAAACAACAAACGTTGATATCCCGTCATTATTATCATTTTTACACAAGTGACCCCTGTGATCTTGACCTTCGTGAAATATGAAAGCTCTGTAAGGGACAGTTCTTACAATTCTGAAGAGTAATCAAGGGTGTCAAAAGTGTGATGGGGGATAAGCGGACGGACGGAGAGACAAAAAACTTACAAATTGACGCAAACTGTTTATTTCGTTGTATATTTATCAATATGATATATATGAAAAATGTCGAACAATTTACAAACATCAAGCCATTTTCAGCTGTTAGACAACAGAAAATCATGTTTCATGCATTCAATAAAAACTACAAATAAACAACCACATTTAGGACAATATGGTCTTATGACATTTGCTTTAGTTAATTATTGGGACATTTACGGAAAATGGCCACATTTAATGCACTTTACCGACAGCTTATGTGAAATGGTCAAGTGAAACTAACTATTACACAACTAGTACACTGCCATTAGTCAATACTTATCATGTATAATATAATTAGAAGTTCAATATGATTGCTACAATATGCACATGTCTTAAAATACATTTTGGGCAGAACATTTCCTTCTTATTGTCGCGATTGCAAAACTGTAAGCATTAACATTGTATGGAAATCTAAATTGTATGATTTCAATTAAATGCCATTACTAATGAATGTTTTTATTGCACAAAAAGTAGTGTAATTGTAACAATGAGTATCATAATGTACCATAACTATTAAATCATTGAACAAACATATATTTCTTTAGTATTAATTACACAAAATCTCAATACAAACATCTGGCTAACTATAAAGTATGTAATATTTCGTGTAACTGTATGACTGTCTTTGTTATGTTGAGAGATGAACACAAAATTATCTAATAAGGGAGACAACTTTGTTTTTAATTTTCAAGCAAAAACATCGCTCTATTTGGAGTACAAATACACAATTCAATTAGTGACCATTGTTAGCATATTACATCATTCTCGCTTGATTTGCAATTGACTGATTTCCAATTTGAATATATTAATTTTTCTTCAGATAATGCAAAACAAAATTAAACAAAATTAAATAGTTGCTTGACTTTATTTAATGAAAAGCATTGCAAATACAAGTAACAAGATGTTCCTTTTACCATAAGGATATTAATCTCTTCAGAATTTGTTATTCTGTACATTAACAAAGTTGTAAATGAGCATTTCCAAAAGCAATTATGTTTGTTTTTCTTATCTGGCATCTAAAAGATGTACATGATTAAAATTGTGTACAAATAAATGGAAAATATAAAGGCAAATATAAATGCATAATTAACATCGAAAATGCAATCGTTTCGCAATTATATATACAAATGACAAAATGTACTGACCGATATATACAGTGATCAAGAATTCTTGGTCAAGTTAATCGGGTCGTCAAAATGTGTATACACAAACATATAAAGCATAATTAAATAAACGTTACAAAACTTATCATAACTTTGGCTATAATTCCTACATCTCATATTTTCCTTGTTAAATACTCAGTTTCATAACTAATAAAGCAGTTAAAGTAACACAAATGTCATTCTTAAATCAGTTTCATTCAAATTAATAAAGTACTGGTAGTAAATACAGAATTGGCAATTTAAGGAAGATTTAACAATATTGTCTAAAATTAATCAATATTTTCTTATTGAAATAGTACGATAATAAACAAGATTCTTGATAAAATACTCACACCAATGGGCACAATTAAAAGCCCTAGCGTCAAAATTCTCCACCTGTCAAAACAATTCTTGTAACTACCACATCTATATAACAGGCTAAGCCAAAAAACTGAAGCATGTATTATTACATGAAAATAAGCAAATACATTAGTCTCCTTCACATTTCCAAAATAAAATTTCATAATACAGAGAAAGTAATTGGATAGACTTGCCAATTTTGCGAGTACAATAATACCTTACATTATTGCTTTTATTTAGTAACCTTAATCTTATTATATTTAAATAAAGTTAATAAAAGCCTTCAATAGAAAATGACCGACAACATCATAATTCCCATAAAACATGAACTATTGTTTTTATTTGAACACAACTTGGTGAACACATGAAAACGTGGCTGGCTTCAAGACTTTCTGGCTTTCGACTTAAACTATAATCCCATAGTTTCGAATTTTTGTGATTTGTCATTATTCGATTTCCGTCAGAATCAATTCACTCATTTTCACCTGTCCCAAATTCAAACGTGAGACCTTCAATTGTAAATGTTAACATCAGACCATGACGTATGTAGAGGCTAGCACATCTTAAACAGTATGTATTTCTGAGCTTCTTAGATATGACTAGGGTCAATATGATAACAAATGTAGCAACGTCTTTCTGATTGTATGGTTTACATTTGTCCATAGGCGTCTGAAACAAATAAAGATGCATAACAGTAAATGTCAGTTTTTTTCATTTTATGTGTGTAACCGATGATAAACAAGAAACAAGAACAAGAATAGCTCTTATATATATTGAGTTACAAAGTAGCTGTGTTGAATCCATAAAAGAAATGATGTTCCTGGGACTATTGATATAATAATAAATACTTAAGGTTAATCATAACCTTTTTATTGCCAATTAACGTTAAGTCTCAACATAAATCGGGAAATATGGGATGATATTCGATAAACATACGTTTTGCCATTGGAAAAATATTACCTTATCATTTATAACAATAAGCAAGGTCCAACTAGCCGATAGCAAATAATACGTGTTGGGAAAGAGTTTTTCTGAGATGTCTGTTGTGAAGTAGGCAAAAGGTCACTGATGCACTCACATTTTACTTTTGACTGAAAACTTCACTACTATGAAAGAAAAATGAACCAAAAAAAACAAGAATGCATGTTCACATGATTTTAAATATGCCAGGTTTTGACACATATCTAAATGCATCCACAAATCTATGAAAGTAGGGCCATGAAAAATAATGCACATGACACGACGACTTACCAGAGGTCGTGCAGCGTGGTAATCTTAAGATGCTGACTGCCGCTGGTTCACTTGCAGTGACTGCTTTCAGGATATAAATAATCGCACTGCGACCCAGTTGTTATGTTTATATGGAAATAAAGTAAATCATGTGTCAAATCAAACAATCGAAAACCATACTAGTTTTTTCAATGATAAAAAAACTGGAAAAACTCAGAAACACACTAGAGTCTCAATAAGCCATTGCCTTTCGTCTAAACAAGGTAATGTGAAGAGATTGAACTAAAGCCCATCTTGTGCCCACAATGTTCTAGATTTGTAAAGTCACTTGAAACTGTGTAGGCGTTCAATTCAATGAAGATAAAATGAATAGAGGCAAGGGTACAAATTTTATTTAAATAGTGTATATATAAAATTGAATTACAAGTGGCGAGTTAACAAGATACGGGAAAAATATGCATGTTCTAGAAAAATAAGCATGGCTTTCATATTTGACGATTCAACAAATGCAAAACATTTTATTTTCATGTTTAAGTTCACTAACAAAAAATATACGAGGACAGTTCAAAATTAATGTTATATGTTTGTGTTTTAATGTGTAATCACTTGAATACCCAGGGTTTATATTTATGCAATCTAAATTTTTTAAGAAAAATTAACCTTGAATACATTAATATCAATTCCTGTCTGGGAAAACGCCATGGAAAATGGCAATAATGACAGCTTGTTTATTTCGATAGACATTTGCAAACATCGGTAATGGATTAGGGTCTAAATAGCCAGGGTTCTACTTCTTATAGGTGTCGCATGAAACAAGTGTCGTATACACACTGCTTTTTTATCGGATGCTAACAAACTGACAAAAAATATGGTGGAAAAAAGTGTCGTTATGTGCCCGCTGTTATAGACTAATTTAGATATTTTATATCGATAAATTATATAATTCCCTGTGGATATTTGCAATGCCTTTGCACTTTACATAAAAAGTATTGAGTGATTAATATTAAATCTCGTTCTTTTCACTGAAACAAAATATTATTTAAATAAAATGTATTATCACTTAACTTAAACATATAATTAGTAGGTTTAAAATAAACCCATACTACCAGATAAGGTAAGCAGCTGGAAATGCTTGTATCGATTCTTTGCTTCCACCATTGAAGTGAGGACAATCAATTTGTCTTGAAGTCTTAGATGTCATGTTGTGAAGTCACCTTGTTTACTGAAAATTATAAAACAATAGTTTAAGGGAAATGTTTACACATTTATTCCAGTTCTGTAGTCAATTCGTGTACAGTTAAACAATTGAGCAATATTTTAAAGGAAAGGGATTTTTCATTCTGCAGATATTTTGTTTACTGTGAGAGATTGAACAATATTTAAATGAACATGTTAATTTATGAAGATGTTCGTATGATGCCCTGTTTGATAGTCATTTTGTTGACGGAAGATGATACAAATTTTAAGGAAATATTTATATAACATTTTAGTGATGCCCTGTTCTGCAGTAATTTTATTTACAAATAGAGATCAACAGTATTAAATACCATGGCCATCAAGTTTCCAAAAACAATATTATAGCCGCAACAGCACAGTTTTTGGAATAAAGTAAAATAGTTATGTGACAAAGGTAAGAAAATAAATATAGTAAATGCCTTCTTTTGCGTTCTGAACTGGGATAATTTATAATTGTCTTCAATGCAGTAAAAGCAATTTGTGATACCATACACTATATACTGCAATATATTTGTATAATTTGTAGTTATATGTTTGTTTATTCTTTTAAATATGTTGCCGCATTAAAATGTGCTTTAAGTATGTCATTCGGGTCAGTCAACTTACTAATAAAATCTGTGAACAACTTCCCCAAATCTTGCACTTTTGTACTGCCATTACCATCCAAGCCAATGTGACTTTCAACCGGATCCCCAGGTGAACACTGGGGCAAGGTCGCGCTAGAGAATTTCATCGCTCTGGATTAAGTGGTTCGGGGTTACCCTCAACCTGGTTAGGAGAAGAGTGTCAGAGTGATTAAAATCCAACAATAAATCAACGCAAAGTCAACTTTGTCAATATGCTCAAATATGTTTTGATACAAATATAACTAGCTTATATTAAAATGGTTGAAAATAAAAATAAATGCAATCAAATATTTTTACTTTCATTCTTCTCATAGTTTTAATGCATATGCACCGGTGTTGTTGTTGCATGGTGTCATATACCATTACGATCTTATTAAAAAATCAACACATATTTTCAATAACTCCATTAGGCTTTATTAAAACAATTCATATTATGCTGATGTTGCTACAAACTGCTACAACAAGGTAGCTAAAAGACATACAAGACAGCTTACCAAACTGCTGCTGCCGCTATTTTTTCTGCTGTGCTGGTGTGGCTTAGTAGCTGGGATACAGCTGCACACTGACAATGAACAGCTGAAAAACAAACTTATGATGTACCATAATTTATATTCCCCAATATTTCCTTTATTTAAAATCATAGATCATAGATCACAATTGTTCAAGTGATTTTATTTGTTCTTGATTTATTAAAAACAACTTTTCACACACCCCGGTGCAACTGTGGGCACTTAATCACCCTGAATAAAATAAAAGTTACACAGCCTCTGTAACGAGTTATTGATCGGAAATTATGTTCACACTTATTGTGACAGTGACCTTGACCTTTGACCTAGTGACCCAAATTTCAATAGGAGTCATCTACTGTTCAAGGCCAATGCATATCAGAATTATCAAGCCAAATGGTCAATTCATGAATTGTTATTGATCGGAAAGGTTTTCTACACTTATTGTGACAGTGGCCTTGACCTTTAATCTAGTGATCCCAGTCATGTCGATGACGAGTTATTGATCGGAAACAAACTGGTTTACCGACAGGGGGACATACAAAATCAAGTAAAGGCGGAAAGTGGTGGCCCTGATGTGCATGTGCTGATTGAACAGGCTAATCATAGACAACTATTTACGCACATGCATTAAACCACGTTTCCCAGAGCAAGGTTAATATCATTTTTTTAACTACGATTTAACTCTTATAATTCTATGAAAAGGTGAACATAAGTTGTAATATCAAAATCGTCTAACGTTTTGTTGTTTCTGTTTACACTTTTTATAAATGGCATGGTATAAACATTAACATCACTTTGCAATAGACCAATAGACCAAAGAAACCCATTAATGCTTAGGTTCGCACAACAAAGATATAATTTTGCAACTTGTGAATGAAATAATAAAAATTAATTTGTACATGTTAGTGGGTTCACAGAGGTATTAAAGCACACTTGGACATTATCAGAATGCCACATATACATGAACATTCACACAATTGTAATTATCAAGTCAATCATTAAACAAAACAGTAACCAAAGGTGAGTCTTAAAATAAGTTTTTTCAAGTCCCATACCTTTGAAAGGCTTTGTCCCTGATTGCTGAATTGTGAGTATTGCTGTGGCTTCTGCTGTTGCTTTTGATGCTGAAGCAGCGATTTCTGCATTTTCTGCTTTTTAAGCTCTCTTTCTCTCTTTCCCGCTCAATGTTAGCCTCTTGTTGCCAAATTGACTGACGGACCTTTGAAAATTGTATGAAAAGTATTTGTATGTCTCAAATTTAATGCAATCAGTATTTTAAGTACACTGAAGAAAATCCTTATATGTTACATGTTTGTTCGAAAGCGATCTAATATTTCATTATTGAAAACAATCTAAATGGTCCTTTTTTGAAAACCATCTGAATGTTGTAAATGGAAAATGAGGTCCACGATGGCCAGGAAACAATCACCTGATTTCAAGGTAATCCTATTGTAAAAAGACATGACCTCGTGATATAGTGTTTGACCTCACGTTAAAATTCTGATTAAATTTCGTTATGATTGAGTTATAAAATCTGGTCCATAGCGTAATAACAAGGTTTTGTTTTAGGTTTGAACTGGGGACCTAGTGTTTGTATGCATGTGACTAAGATTCAAATTTAACCTAGAAAATGTCAAGATTCTGACAATGTTTCATCATTGTTAAGTCATGAGTATTGAGTCTTGAGACCTAGTTTATTTTTACATAAATCGTCCTGATTCAAACACGGGCGAAACATTGTCAAGATAAACATTTGGACTAAGTCTCATAAAGTTTGAGTCACAAATGTGGCCTCTAGAGTGTTAACAGTGATATAATATGATTTGAATAGGTGACATGGTGTCAGGATGCATGTGACTCAGATGCGACCTTGCCTAGATATTGTTCAAACAATCCGACAAAGTTTCATCAAGATTCAATAAAAAATTAGGCTTCTAGATTGGTAACAAGCTAAAAGATGACACAGCACACAGAACGATCCCTGGCATCGGGTGATCACACTTTCTGACTTTGAGAACTGTGTGCTCAAGTCAGCTAAAACAAATCTTTAAATGTGTCTATTTGCAACACACGCCACTTAAGAGTTTAATGGGGCAATAGGCAAATGGAAAATTCCTCATTATAATGCAACGTGCACTACAACTTTCATGTGCTACTGTTTACCGTTTAAACTATAATCCCATAGTTCATCAGTTATAATTAAAGTAGATATCCGGATCTCCACAAAAGAAAAACTCATGTAATGCAAATCTACGATAAGATAAAATAAGATAAACTGGTCAATTAATTGAAGAGAAGAAAATCCAGTTTGTATTGAGTTTTACCTATTTGTTGAAGCTTGATTGCATCTAAAGACTTTGTCTATTTAAGACTGGGTCTCCTGAATGCTTTTCCACAGTGACCCTTTTTGCAATGGCAAGTGAAGTAACCTACTGAGATGTAGTGGCCCAGTTGGAGGAGGTAAAATATCGTTCTATGGGCCTGAACTTGTGGGTATAAATCCCCTATGAACAGATAAAAAGATCATAGCACATCCGAGAAATGTGCCCCTGTAAACCAAATAATTCAATGCATTCTGAAATGGCATCATTATATTGGAAGTCAATAAATTTTGTTTGAGCACAACAATATAAGAAATAAATTACGTTAAGAGGCTCATGATACAAATGATAAAAAGACAAAGCCTTCTATATAATGTACACTTGATACAAACATAGCCTTCTATATTCTGTACACTAGAAACAAACATTGTTCATCTCTCGTGGAACGGATATAAGGAAGGATGAAAGGAAGAACGGAGAAAATTACAGACAAGGACATATCTATACGACCCCTCGCCTGTGCCCTTTCAATGCAATAAAAGTTTGGCGGTTATTGTCAATGTTAACGATTGCATAATGAATTATTTTCATTTTTTAAAGTTAGCAGCATGGATAGAGCTTTATCAATATATAGAACGCGCATACTATTTAAATTTAAATTTGTAGTAAAGGAACTAGTAAATTACAGTACCACCGTACCTTGTGAATGAGGTAATCTCGGTCCTTTGGCAGGAAAGTTTGAGGCTCCAGGTTTAGACTGGCTGCACCCTGGGGTAGGACTCGTTAAGCTTTTCCCCATGGTCCTGGACCAAGAGCCTACCATCCCCAATGCCCAGGAAGTATCCCTGGGTGTCTGCGCCCAGCTGGCCAAAAGGCCCGTTGTTCAGCTGGGAATCAATCTATGATTACATGGTGTCCTGTATGAACTGGCTCTTAAAACAAAATCCAGCAATTTAAATAAATATTGAAAATAAATGAAGATAATAATTTTATAACGTGCTGAAGGCATTCTAATAATTGTTTTACAAAATTACAAACACTAAATAGATTCTATTAAAGTGTTTTTTTATGCAAGGACAAATGTTTGGTTCAGGGGCTAAATTTCGGCCGAAAAGTAGACAAAAATTAGCCCTGACCTTCTATGATTAAAACTGATATCCGATCAACTTATTTGCTATTTATTTACCAAGTTCGATCAATTTAATAACACATAATACTATGAACTTTTCCTCAATCAGGCAGAAACAGGACTGGTGTGAAGTAAACTATTAAAGGATCATTCTGGGAAAATAGGACTTAATTTATGTGCAGTCTGCACAGGCTAACACTTTAAAAAGTAAAGTGCAAGTGAGTTACTTGGCCAAAATTAGAGCTTTGTCACAAAATGACCACTGACCATCAATCTGCACCTCATGGGGTTTACACAATTGAAGTTGCAATTAAATTCCTTGAGAAATGTAAACGTTGTTTGTGCAAATCATTTTACATTATATGCAGACACAACGCCACTCTGATTGACCGATTTACAAAACATTGACTCCAATATACTTGCTCCAAACATGATGCTGGGGTTGTATTATCATTAATTCTCACACCAACCTGGCAGGTTATGTTGCTTTGATGTTGAGATGTTCAGAGATAATTTAGACCAATGGTACATCATGGACCTGCCCCCATGGCTGAGGCTGCTGTTGCAGCCCAAAATGTTACCGGTGTAACATTTGGCCTGGAATTCCATCTCTCTGAAGGGTCACGTTTTGCGCAGTGGCACTGTTTATTAGCTCAGCAAGGTTTTCAGGGAATAGTGACTTGTTCATTGACATATCGGCCTTTGAAATAAAATATCAACACACTTGCAGAAGCAAGAAATCATTATATTCATCACTAGAAGGTCCTTTATTTAAGGCATGTCACCATTTGGCATGAAATTAGACACGATACATAAACTTTACAAAGCATTACACAGTTTTGCAATGTAAGTATTTCACTTAAAAGTGTATGAACTGTCCTGAAAATGACGCCAATTGCATAAATTCTGATGGTATTTATTTTTATACAGGTCGCAATTTTTCAGACAGTTAATACATCAAAGAAATGTAGAACGATAATGCAAACAAAACACACCCTTATAGAAGACTGAGTTACATTGAACGTGAGTGCAATGGCAAACATCTTTAAAGATCATTTTTTGTTAATTAAACACGAACATATTTTGGAAGTGCAACAGGCGATCTGGCTATTTACTAAACTTATACAAGATATTATGTCCAAAAACATTTTTAGCGAATTTCATGATGATCCGTTTAAGATTGGCTTGAAACAAACAGCAACAAAACACTTAAGCCTTGCTGAGAAAACTAGGTTACTCAAGGACGAAACTTTCTGCTTATATTGAATTGTTTGTTTAAATGAAGAATTTTCTTAGAACAAGAGTTCCGCGGTCAGAGACCTATGCTCTCCCCCCCCACCCCCTAATTTTGAACTCGTGGCCCCAAAAGGGGTAATCTACTGTTCAAGGCAAATGCACATGTGAAATATAAATCCAATCAGCCAATTCGTTGACGAGGTGATAAGAAACGATGTTCACACTTATAGTGACAGTGACCATGACCGAACGACTCCAGTTACAATAGGGGTCATACACTGTCCAAGGACAATACACATGCAAAACATCAAGCCAAGCAATTAACGAGTTATTGATCGGATATTATGTTCACACTTATTGTGACAGTGACCTTGACCTTTGACCTAGTGACCCAAATTTCAATAGGGGCCATCTACTGTCCAAGGCCAATGTACATGAGAATTATCAAGCCAAATGGTCAATTCATGAAGTGTTATTGATCGGAAACGTTTTCTACACTTATTGTGACAGTGACCTTGACCTTTGACCTAGTGTAATCATGTAGATGACGAGTTATTGATCGGAAACGAACTTGTTTACCGACAGGGGGACATACAAAATCAAGTAAAGGCGGAAAGTGGTGGCCCTGATGTGCATGTGCTGATTGAACAGGCTAATCATAGACAACTATTTACGCACATGCATTAAACCACGTTTTCCAGAGCAAGGTTAATATCATTTTTTTAACTACGATTTAACTCTTATAATTCTATGAAAAGGTGAACATAAGTTGTAATATCAAAATCGTCTAACGTTTTATTGTTTCTGTTTACACTTTTTATAAATGGCATGGTGTAAACATTAACATCGCTTTGCAATAGACCAATAAACCAAAGAAACCTACTAGTGCTTAGGTTCGCACAACAAAGACATACTTTTTCAAATTGTGAATGAAATAATAAAAATTAATTCGTACATGATAGTGGGTTCACAGAGGTATTTAAGGGATACTTGAATGCCACATATACATGAACATTCAAACAATTGCAATTATCAAGTCAATCATCAAACAAAACATTCACCAAAGGTAAGTTTAAAATTAAGTTTTCTCAAGTCCCATACCTTTCAAAGGCTTTGTCCCTGGACCTGTTGATTGCTGAATTGTGAGTGTTGTTGTGGATGCTGCTGTTGCTTTTGATGCTGAAGCAGCGATATCTGCATTTTCTGCTATTTTAAGCTCTCTTTCTCTCTTTTCCGCTCCAACTTTAGACTCTCTTGTTGCCAAATAGACTGACGGACCTTTAAAAATTGTATGAAAAGTATTTGTATGTCTCAAATTCAATGCAATCAGTATTTAAAGTACACTGAAGAAAATCCTTATATAAAAATGTTTTTTTCGAAAGCCATCTATGTGTTCCGTATTTGAAAATAATCTAAATGGTCCTTTGTTGAAACCATTGAAAACCATCTGAATGTTGTAAATGGAAAATGAGGTCCATGATGACCCGGAAACAATCACCTGATTTCAAGGTAATCCTATTGTAGAAGCAATGACCTCGTGATATAGTGTTTGACCTCACGTTAAAATTCTGATTAAATTTCGTTATGATTGAGTTATAAAATCTGGTCCGTAGCGTAATAACAAGGTTTTGTTTTAGGTTTGAACTGGGGACCTAGTGTTTGTATGCATGTGACTAAGATTCAAATTTAACCTAGAAAATGTCAAGATTCTGACAATGTTTCAATATTGTTTAGTCATGAGTATTGAGTCTTGAGACCTAGTTTATTTTTACATAAATCGTCCTGATTCAAACACGGGCGAAATATTGTCAAGATAAACATTTGGACTAAGTCTCATGAAGTTTGGGTCACAAATGTGGCCTCTAGAGTGTCAACAGTGATATTATATTATTTGGATAGGTGACATGGTTTCAGGATGCATTTGACTCAGATGCGACCTTGCCTAGATATTGTCCAAACAATCCGACAAAGTTTCATCAAGATTCAATAAAAAATTAGGCTTCTAGATTGGTAACAAGCTAAAAGATGACACAGCACACAGAACGATCCCTGGCATCGGGTGATCACACTTTTTTACTTTGAGAACTGTGTGTTCAAGACGGCTAAAACAAATCTTAAAATGTGTCTATTTGCAACAAACACCACTTAAGAGTTTTATGGGGCAATAGGCAAATGGAAAATTCCTCATTATAATGCAACGTGCACTACAACTTTCATGTGCTTTTGTTTACCGTTAAAACTATGATCCCATAGTTCATCAGTTATTAGCAAAGTAGATATCAGGATCTCCACAAAAGAAAACTCATGTAATGCAAATCTACGATAAGATAAAATAAGATACACTGGTCAATTAATTGAAGAGAAGAAAACCCAGTTTGTATTGAGTTTTACCTATTTGTTGAAGCTTGATTGCATCTAAAGACTTTGTCAATTTAAGACTGCGTCTCCTGAATGCTTTGCCACAGTGACCCTTTTTGCAATGGCAAGTGAAGTAACCTACTTAGATGTAGTGGCCCAGTTGGAGGAGATAAAATATCGTTCTATGGGCCTGAACTTGTGGGTATAAATCCCCTATGAACAGATAAAAAGATCTTAGCACATCCGAGAAATGTGCCCCTGTAAACCAAATAATTCAATGCATTCTGAAATGGCATCATTATATTGGAAGTCAATAAATTTTGTTTGAGCACAACAATATAAGAAATAAATTACGTTAAGAGGCTCATGATACAAATGACCAAAAAATATAGCCTTCTTTATAATGTACACTTGATACAAACATAGCCTACTATATTCTGTACACTAGAAACAAAAACATTGTTCATCTTTCGTGGAACGGTCATAAGGAAGGATGAAAGGAAGAACGGAGAAAACTACAGACAAGGACATATCTATACGACCGCTCCCCTGCGCCCTTTCAATGAAATAAAAATATGGCGGTTATTTTCAATATTAATGATTGCATAATGAATTCTTTTCATTTTTTAAAATAAGCAGCATGGATAGAACTGTATCAATATATATAGCAGCATGGATAGAACTGTATCAATATATAGCACGCATATACTATTTTAATTTAAATTTGTAGTAAAAGAACTGGTAAATTACAGTACCACCGTACCTTGTGGATGAGGTAATCAATCTCGGTCCATTGGCAGGAAAGTTTGGAGCTCAATGTTTAGACTGGCTGCAACCTGGGGTAAGACTCGTTGAGCTTTTCCCCATGGTCCTGGACCAAGAGCCTTCCATCCCCAATGCCCAGGAAGTATCCCTGGGTGTCTGCCCCCAGCTGGCCAAAGAGCCCGTTGTTCAGCTGGGAATCAATCTATGATTACATGGTGTCCTGTATGAAGTGGCTCTTCAAACAAAATCCAGCAATTTAAATAAATGTTGAAAATAAATGAAGATATTAATTTTATAACGTGCTGAAGGCTTTCGAATAATTGTTTTACAAAAACTAAATAGATTCTATTAAAGCGTTTTCTTATGCAAGGACAACTGTTTGGTTCAGGGGCTAAATTTCGACTGTAAAATAGACAAAAATAAGCCCAGATCTTCTATGATTAAAACTGATATCCGATCAACTTATTTGCTATTTATTTACCAAGTTAGATCAATTTAAAAACAAAGAATACTATGAACTCAATCAGGCAGAAACAGGACTGATGTGAAGTAAACTATTTTAGGATCATTCTGGGAAAATAGGACTTAATTTATGTGCAGTCTGCACAGGCTAACACTTAAGAACATATTTTGAGTCCCATATTCCAGAGGAGCGCTTAAATACTACTTATTGTTTTTGTTGCTGCTGCTGGACCATAGAGAAAGATTGAACACGTCCAGATATCGAATTCGCCCATTGTTGCAAGCGTTGTTGTAATCAACATGGGAGAAGCTGTTGATAGGAGGCGTGTTAGGCTGACGCAAGATTTCTCCGTGCTTAATTTCTTAAGCGAGTTGTAGAATTTGTTAAACAAGTGGGTTGGGATTGCCATTGACTTTTTCTATAATAATGTTTTAATCTTGTTGGCTAATAACGTTTGCTGAAAAGGAATGGGCAATTAAACTAAAATCAGATTGTTTAGTGACAAATGAATATGCTTTAAAACAATTTACTTTACACACCTGCTTTTTAATGACAAATATTGCTCGTATACTTGATATTAAGGATATCGCAATTAATTTGTAACCAATTAGACCTAAGAAGAAAAGCGTTGCACCAATGTTTGATGCGCGCCAAATTTTAATTGAAGTTGCAGTTTGTAGCAAGGTGTTATACTTATTTAAACAATAAAAACTTAAGCAAATTAAAGTAAATATGCAACTGTACAACTTTAAATGTGACACTTTCCAACGCAAACTGTGAGAATAAATAAATTAAAATGTAATACTACATGGTTTTTAATGTGATTGTCATCAACTTTTAATGTGAGACAATACAGCTTTTAACGACACTCTTTACAACTAAAAATGTTTGACCGTACACCTTTAAATGTGACAGTATAAAACTTAAAACGTGAGACTAAACAACTTTAGATGAGAGAAAATACAACTGTATCACATATCATTAAAAATAGATGTCAGTTGAATACTGTAAGTGAATAAGTACTTGATCACACACGTTGTATTTATGGATTAGATAGAATTGCAGAAATACAGATGAACGTCTATGGTGAAATCAGTCTACGACACTCTCCAGGGGCCATCATAGCCTATTCTGGTTAAATGTATTAACTCTTAGTGTTATTGATTCGGTATAAGTTGATTTTTTCATTATATAGTTTCGTTTTGTAGGACAGACTTTTCATTTAAATTGTGAAAATAGCTTGTTGTTTTTTACAAACAAATACTTTAAATTGAGAATAAGTGCTATCAATATTAATTTTACTAAGGTTCAACTTATATAACTAAATCAGGAAATGAAATGAATGTCGCAACCTATTTAAACAAATATTTTTGGCAAACCTTGAATTGAGAATTATATCCAGTTATTATAAAAAGTACAGAATTTTTTAGGTTAGAAATTGGGCTGAATGTTGGCCTCAACTTCGACAAAATAAATACCTCTTTAAGGTTTCATCTGCAGTTCAATAAGCTAAAATCACATGCTGGCCTCGCTGATATTGCAAAGGGTCGACTTTGAGTTTGATAAACCTCAGGTTGAGAGTCGAAGGCCTTTCTGGACCACACAACGAAATTGCTGTCATTTTTTCAAAGCCTTTTCTAGCGTCGATTCAACGTGAGAACTATTGGGCTCGGAGTGCGAAGTGCTTATAACAAAACCGGTCGTGTTTACTTTTGGATGTTTTCAAAACAAAGTCATTTTTGCCCTTCTTTGTCAGCTACAGCCTCAAAAAGCCGTCTTTGGACAGTTTTGCCCCTGCAAGAACAAACCGTGACAGTCCGTAACGCAATTACTGTCCAAACTAGAAGTATCTCCCTTGGAAAGCTTACACTTCTGAATAACTCGCTTCCATTTTACCTTGATTTTCTCCCGTTCCTCGCTGAATTTCTGTTTGTCCCACAAAGAATTGAACAAGTTATTCAACTTTTTTTATTCTTCATGATATTGGTTGTGATGTTCAACAGCAAGAACTGACTGTTAGCGTTACCATAAGTACTGCTAACTTCTCGTGTCTGTAACACTCGTCCCACTCGGGCAATAAAGCTAAACAAAAGTACTCGGGCTTGAGTGTGGAAAACTCGACACGGACTTTGAGGTTGTTGAGAGCAACGTGTTAAAACACAACTCGACGTGCTCAGATTTTTCTGCAGAACAGAATTGTTAAATGGTTCGGAGGTCAAGGTGAAGGAGTTTGGGTTAAACTGAGGCTACTGCATGCCGGACTGGTGCTATTACTGGCCCAACTCGATATCAATGCTGGTGCTCTCCTAAAAACAACAACAGCAGAGTGGTCGATATGAATTTGTAACAAATGTTTATATTACAATCTATTCTAAACTATGCCTCTTGGTTGAATGTGATGGTTTTCAACAGCTAAATTTCATTATCATGAATTACTATTCTGGCATTTCATTGGTTCTTTGTCCTTAAATAACATAACATTTAATTCAATTAAACAATTCGTATTAAACCACTTGAAGTGTTTACAAATGCTATAATAACATGTAAATTCATAATAAATACTTTTACCAAGCTTTCAGGGATGTAATTTAATAAGTCAATATGTAGCTTATCAATATTCGAAAGAGTTGTCCCAGATTAACATGTGAAGTGCATAAGTGCTTATCAGGGAGGACACTTTTTATTAGACTGGATTTTCATTAAAATAATACTTCTTTTTTTAACAAAAACAAACGTTTACAGAGGAAAGTGTTGTCCCTGATTAGCGTGTGTTGATTGCACCTGATGTCAGGCTTATCTGGACAACAATTTAAGAACATGCATTAAGCCCCATTTTTCCACTGCTTATTGATCTTTTTAGCAAGTTTGTTCCTCTATAACAAAAAAGAGAATCTTTTCTAAGTGTATTCATTCTATTTATCACTTCATTTTTACAATGCCTTCACATACGTTTTACTGTTAATTTATGTTTCAATAGATTGAAGGAAACAATAAACAAGAGTTTCGCATTCGGAAACATATGCCCCCGCAACAAGGCTTTGGTCCAAATTTCAATAGGGGTCATCTGCTGTCAAAGTCTAATGCACTTGTGAATTATCAAGATAATCGATTGATTCGTTCACCAGTTATTGATCGGAAACGATTTTCACTCGTATTTTGACAGTGACCTTGACCTTGCACCTAGTGACCCCAATTTTGATTAGGCTCATCTACTTTCCAAGGCCAATGTACATAGGAAGTATCAAGCAATTCGGTCAATTTGTTGATGAGTTATTGATCGGAACCAATTTTCACACTTATTGTTACAGTGACCTTGACCTTTGACCTAGTGATCCCAATTCCAATAGAGGCCATCTACTGTCCAAGGCCAATGCACATGTGATCGGTCAATCCGTTTTTAGTTATTGTACGAAAACGATTTATTTTGACAGTAACCTTTGCCTTTGACCCGGTGACCCCAGTTTCTATTGGGGTCATCTACTTTTCTAGGCCAATGCACATGGAAAGTATCAAGACAATCGGTCCATGGATTGATGAATTATTCATTAGAATTTTTGTTCACACTTAAAAGGCATCGACCTTGACCTTTGACCTACTGACCCCCCATTGATAGGGTTTATCTACTATCCAGGGCCAATGCACATGTGAAATGTCAAGACAATCGGTTTACAAGCTTTTGATCAGAAAGAATTGTCAAAGTTATTGTGACAGTGACCTTGACCTTTGACCAAGTGAAACCAATTTTAAAACAGGTCATCTAATCTTCAATGCCAATGCACATGTGAAGTATGGAATCAATTGGTCTATTCGTTGACGACTTATTGATCGGAAACGATTTTCATATTTTTCGTGGCAGTGACCTTACCCTTTGATCAAGTGACCTCAATTTTAATAGGAGTCATCTACTGTCCAAGGCCAATGCATATGTTAAGTATCGAGCCAATCGGTCAGTTCGATTACAAGGTATTGATCGGAAACCAACTGGTCTTCCGAACGACAGACCGACCGACAAACAGACCGACATCCAGCAAAACAATATACACCATCTTCTTACAAGGGGGGGGGGCAAAAATATTGTTGTCTTCCCAAAGGTGCAAAAACACACACATAATTTTTTACCATACCTTTAAAGATCTATTATTGTTGAAATGTGTTTACATTTTCACTATTCAACAATTCTATTCTAACGTTAATCAACACGTAACAATAGTTCTATACATAATATTAGAAAACAACTAAGGGCAAAAACTCACTGCCGGTGTAGATCTTTAGCTATCTCCTTTGGTGTTGTAGGCTACATATTTAAAAACATATTTATTCTTATCAAAATGTATAAATACCACTTTTAAACAGACTGGAAGCGAACTTAACTTGATACTTGTTTTGGGACAACTGGGTTTAATGAATGTGCATATAGTGTCATTCAACATAAGCCCGTGTAGTCCCCACAGCCTAACCTTATACGACACTTTCCTCCAAGACTTGATTTTTGTTTAGAAGAAATACCCTTTCAACAAATATTTCTTCAAAAGCGGAAAGTATCATCCCTGATAACTATGTATGCACACTGCACAGGCGAATATGTGGATCGCACATAAAATGCATTGAGCACTATTCCCAGAACGAGGCTCGACTCGTATCAACTTGTACAACTCTGTAACAAACCGTGGGTGTACTTACTTTATTCTTAATTCTGAGAATACACGGCTTAGTGTCTTCCCAGATTGCCCTATACAACCGCACAGGCTTTTAAGGGACAACACTTTCCGCTTGACGGACGTTCGTTTATAAGTGTCTTCCTACATACAAAAAATGCCATAAATGCGGAAAGTGTCGTTCCTTATTTGCCTGTGCAAACTGTTTTAGTGCCATTTTCCCAGAGCGAGGAACACATGTTTCTTGAAAAACAACCAGCGTCAGTCTTTCCTTGCGTAGAATATTGCTGGGTTTCTAACAGTGAGTTTAATGTTATTGGGTTTCTTACCTTTAGTAGAATGTTGCTGGGTTTATTTCTATGAGTAGAATTTTGCTGTTTTTTTTATCGTGAGTAGAATGTTGCTGGATTTCTTAAAGTGAGTAGAATTTTGCTGTTTTTTTACCGTGAGTAGAATGTTGCTGGGTCTTTTACTGTGAGTAGAATGTTGCTGGTGAAGTGAAGTGAAGTAGACAACAACTCTGTGACATCATATCTTAAATATCGCACTGATACACTCCATACTGCAGCGGGGAAATCCATACCAAATGATAGGAAACTCAAGAGATTGAAACGATCAGGACAAAGTATCTGGAATAAGCAAATCGCACATACGTGGAAAGAAGCAAAAGATTTATTCAAAAATTGGAAAGACACAAATAAGACCTGCACAACAACGGAAGAGGAAACTAAACGTAAGAGAGTACTACTAAGGCAACGACAGCACCAGGCATATGCTCGTCAGAAATAGACACATATAACTGAAAGTATGGAAACTTGGAAGACCAACACCAAACTCTTTCATAAACTGGTAAAAAGTCAAAGGCAATATGTGAAAGAATACAACTTCTTAAGGTGAACGGTGAAGATATAACAGGTTCAGAAAACATCTTGAATGCATGGAAATGTAACTTCGAGAAACTGGCGACTCCAGATGAAAACAATTATGGGGAAAATGACAAGGTATCTTTAGCTGAAGAACAGAACAATATCATTGAAGAGATTATCAAGAAAAGCGGGGAAAACATAGACCCAGTAACTGTACATGATGTCAACATAGCAATAAGCCTTCTTAATACCGGAAAAGCTGCCGACGCAAGTGGTATCTCAGCCGAACACTTTAAATATGCAAAAGAAGAAATTTCTCCGACTATAGCCGACATCATTAACTCAATATTCACGGAACTAGACGTACCACCTTCTCTAAAATGTGGAACATTGACCCCTATACACAAAAAGGGTAAGGACAAATTTCTGCCTGGTAACTATAGAGGGATCGTAGTCTCGGACATTTGTGCGAAAATTCTTGAAATCATTTTGAAGATAAGGGTAGGTAACATCTTTGTCCCTTAACAAAACCAAATGCAGCGGGGATTCACTTCAAAACGTTATTCGATGAACGCGGCCTGAGGCAATGGAACACCATAACGAGACACACAAACCACTTATCTTAGCTAAACTAGACGCTCAAAAGGCATTTGATCGGTTGAACCATAGTATCATTTTCAACAAACTGTACCACTTGGGGGTGAAAGGTCCACTGTGGATACTTCTACGTAACTTTTACAGAGAATTAACAGTAAGAGTCAATTGGGATGGTGATTTGTCAGATGCCTTAATTCTGAAACAATGTACCAAACAAGGGGCGCAACTGTCTGCAACTCTCTACAAGGTGTACCACAATCATCTACTGATCACTATTGGAAACAGTGGCTTGGGGGCCTTCATAGGTGATATACGTGTAGCGACACCAACATGTGCTGACGATACGGCTCTCCTTGCAAACACACAGGAAGAACTTCAGGCCATGCTAGATATTGTTAAGTACAACACCAAGCGAGTACTTGTGAAGATAAACCGGATAAATCAGAGCTTCTCACGGTGGGATGCAAGCATTCAATAGAAGTAACTCTAGATGATGCACCTATAACTACAGTTACATCTGTCAAGCACCTCGGAATTGACCGCACTGCTAAGAACACAATTGACCCGGATGTAAGAATCAAGATAGCACAGCGAACAGTATATGCTGCTATAGGGCCAGTACTGCATGCCAGAAGAGGACTATCACCAATGGTATCTTTTTATCCGCAAATCTCAGGAAATTAGAAGCCTTTCAAAGAAAGATACTTCGACATCTACATGGCTTGCCAGAGCGATCATCAAACGCAGCTGTCTATACCCTGATAGGGGCCGAACCAATAAAGTTGGTCATTGAGAGAAATCGCATGGCACTTTTCTTGAACATTGCACGTTTACCAGGATCGGTTGAACATCAGGTCTTGAACCGCCAACTGGCTATGTCAAATCCAGATCGTAACTCATTTTCAACAAGTATACCTGAAATCCTGCATAAATACAATCTCCCTCCACCGGAAGACTTACTACAGAATCCCCCGTCAAAACATCAATGGAAAACCACATTCAGAAATGCAACCACATACTACTGGGAGAGCACATGGAAGGATGAGCTATTAATACAATTTACTGCAAAGTACATACAAGTGCAATCACCACTTATTTCACACCCACACAATCTTTGGGCATCAACCGATCCAAAACCACATGAGGTCTGGAGAGCTGAACTCAAAGCCCGGCTCCTTACAGGAACCTATATTCTGCAATGTAATACAGCCCGGTTCAATCGGAGCGATGTATCTGCTACCTTCAAGCTGTGGAACATGGGTTACGAAACCAGGGAGCATCTACTATTGACATGCAAGGCTCATACAGATGTACGAAGCGAGGGAATGAACATGCTGCAACAAATTATTGGGGGGCAGGAGTTTGCTGCCATTCGTTGCAAAGGGGACATACTCATACAGACCATATTAGACTGCACTCATGTATCATTACAGCAACACATCAACTTCACAAAAAAGCAGAATACTGATGTCGAGAGATGGACACATATCTACTGTGAGCGCATCATCTCATCTCGAACAGGCAAACTTTCAGTAGCAATGTAGTGGGTATCTAAACTATGTTTCTCCCCTCATAAAAGGTCCTCTTCATACTTTTAGTTTTTTGCATGACCAAGTAAGCCAAAAATTACATGAATTTACACTAAATTAAGTTAAAAGAGACAATTAATTAATGAGAATGAAAAATGTACATAAGTGTCGCAGGAACTGTATATATGTGCATTGTGCAAAAAATACTGATTCAAGCTATCCTCAAGAAGAATTCTTCTTAGAGGATGGATCCGAAGCAAACGGATACAGCACCCAAACAACAACAAGCTGGGTGTCTTACTGTGAGTAGAATGCTGCTGGGTTTCCTACCTTGAGTAGACTGTTGCTGGGTTTGTTAACCATAATAGAATGTTGCTGGTATTCTGACTGTTAGTAGAATATTTCTGTGTATCTTAGCCTGAGTAGACTGTTGCTAGCAGTGTTACCCTGAGTAAATGTTGCTAAGTGTGTTATCCTGAGTAGAATGTTAATGCGTATCTTACCGTAAGTAGAAGGTTACTGTATTTCTTACCACGAGTCAATGTTGCTTTTTTTCATACATTGAATAGAATATTGCTGGGTTTCGTTGCCTCTGCTTCGTTAGACTTGTCAATCACAACTATCGTTGACACCTGACCAGACGGGACGGCCTCCAGTGGTTGGTCAAGTACCTGAATAGAACAAGGGAGATAAATTGCTCGCAGGCTTGGGAAATATTTGTAAAACGTGAGCTGTTAGTAAAACAGTGATGGTGTCAATTGAGATCAAAAGCCATTGTTTGTAATGCTTGGATTTAATTAATTGCTGAGTGCACAAGGTAGCAATAAGTGACATAGTTAAATCGCTAAATAAGAAATTATAAAGCCTTTTTTTCTAGATCGAAATACATTCAAACTTATACTGTTGCAATTGCATACATTAACAAACTAAATTTAAAGCTTTGTTTTCACTGTTTCGGGGTGTGAGGCTGGGATCCTTCTAATAGGGAAAATCGTTGTGTTTTGACCATAATTGGGACATTGGTGTTGTTGGTGTTTTGCTTACAAATTCTATACAATCGGTAATAAGCGTTTTTAATATTGTATTTAATAAAATTCAAGAAAGAGAGGTGGGTAGTGAGAAGAACTTTGTATTGTGATGAATTTATTTTTCTTAATCTTCAATTGGGAATTTAAGGCAGTCGTTTGGGTAAAATACATTGTTTAGGATTGGGAATAGGGTCGATTTTGAACCCCAAATTTGACAAAAAAAGTATGCACAAAATGAACTTAAAACTTCCTCGCAAACAGGCACTATATGACCAATGCATTGGATAGAAAAGATTTAAATCTTATACGCTTAATTAAATATCTCAAAGCTCAAAGCTACATGGGAATGACAGTAATTTTGATGTGTTGTGTTACTAACGTTTCTGAATTGGTAAGTTGAAAAGCATCCAGCTGAAGAAGGTTTTGAGTTGTTAAGCCTCAAGTAAAAGAAATCGTGTTGAAAACATGATTTACCCAAGAAAAGATGACATATTACCTTCTGTAAAATCAAATCATCCTTGTCAACTTAATTTTTAGCATTCTTAATACACATGTAACACAGTTAAATCTTTATTTATTCGTTATTTTGTTGAATTTAAGGGTTTACCGATGCACAAATTTATCACAAACACACGGTAAGATTACTGACACCAATTCTTAATTTATGCTTCCAAACAGAGAATTCCAGGCAATAACTACTGTGTTTATAAAAGTATTTTTTAAATTTCATGTGGACGGATACAAATGAGTTTACAATATGCAAACAATTTGAGAGGATATTTGACCGTATGTAAAGTCATACTGTTCTTTTCCATCTCATCTTTATTGCATATTTACTAAACAGCAAATTCACAAGAAAGCGTTGTCCTGTCAAATGTATGGGTCTGTTAAACAGACCAATACCCAAAGCGTTGTTTTAAATAAGTGCTTTATGATAATCATATCTCAATCATAGTTCAATAAGTTCTAACAAAGTATACAACTATCATAATATGATTTTATGTTATGCTTTCCGGTTGTTTATAGAGAAATATCAGTGAATTCAAACTAATATTCCACCGTTTTAAAAAGTGAAAAAATATCGATAGTTTTCACTGTTTTACTGTGAAAGGACGTCATTTTTTCGACGTCATAAATCCAGCAAAATTATCCAGTTAAACTCTTTTACAATGTAAATAACGGTGAAAAAAGCATAATATAATAACATACTATAAGACATAAGAAATAATAATGTAAGAAATTCTGTCTGATTCGTTGGAATATTAATTTTTATTCACTTCTTAAAAAAATATCTTCACTCGTGTCTCCGCCACTTGTGGAAATATCATTTATATGATCACTCGTAAAATAAAATCGATAGTGCATCACATTCAACAAATGTCCTCTATGTATTCTTAAAATTTAAAGCATTAGAAAGAATTATATTTAATAAGTTTTTCCCAAATCAATGGACTTTTCGCGCTAAAAAAATCCAAATCCTAAAATTGCATGTTTAACCAAAATGGCCAAGAAAAGGCCTGACAATTAAAGCGTCTATTTTACCTTCTGCATATTCAAGTTATTCTTGTCCACCACATCCTTAGCATTATTGTCCTGACTCAGCAACACCCGAAGCAGCAGACTAGCTTGATGTTATTATTGTATGTACATTCTGGACTTACACACATTTAAATAAATGTAATTAAACATCAAAAACAATGTTCAAAAGTATACAGCAAAGTAAATTATAAAATATTAGATCAAGTGTGAACATTTTGTAAACATTACTGAAAACATCAATAAATATATTCCTCATCAGATGACTACAACTATTTAATATTTTATAAAAAAATATGCATCAATATACATTTCATACGTAACATATTGTACAAATAACATACAGTGCTATGTACAAGGCATTGCATCTATGTACAAGTTTTTAATGTACAGTCGAAAAGCTTTGTTTTTTCATGTGCAGCATACAAAAACAATTATGAAACAAATGTTAAGACAGCAACAAATTATATGTATTAGATATAGTTTTCAAAGAAAAATAAAACATTATTTAAGTAAATAACAATATTTGTAAACAAATGAGTTGTATCTGCAACTACAAACACACTATTGTATTAAAATATAACACACTTCGATGCTATTATGCTCAAACAACACATTGTCAGTAAAATATTAATCGCTAATTACAACAAGCTAATACATACATGTCCACACTATTCCACTCTGAACACAAGGATGCCTCCATATTGTCCCACAATAATAGAGGATGTGGTACTGCTGTAGGAGACTGACATTGGGTGCCCCACTCCATCCCTCTTCTCTGTACCCAGAATGCCCAGCGTTCTCCTCCCCTCTCTGTCCACCTGTAAAATAGTGTTGGACAGCCATCCACAGACCAGCACCTGGCCTGCAGGCATCACATGTAGACCATATGGGACTTCTAGTGCTGGGTCTGTTAATGTAGCCAAGAGTGTTCCATTCCTGGCTAGGGTGAGGAGCTTGTTCTGCTCCTGGTTTGTAATGTACAGCTTGTCCCCTGTTTGACTCACAGCACACTTGTATACTGCAAAACAGAGTAACATCAAGCAATTGAATTACTGTAATGTTGAATAATCTTATTAAAAATACTGCAGTGATATTGTAGTACGCATATGTTGCTATAAATAGGATTTTACACATATAAAATATATGCATACATTCCAATAATTTGATAGTTAAGCGTGACAATGTCAGAAGCAGTGTTATTGTGTAGAAGTTTGAAAAGTTGAAATGCGACTGGTGAGTTAGAAATGAAGTGTAGCAAAATTACACAGATGGAAACAATTACACATATGGAAACAATTGCACAGTTCAATCAACACGTGTATATTATGAACTTTTATATATGCAACAATAACATATTTCCCACACATACATATATACATGTGATAACAATATACTGACATGAGTGAAATTTACACAAGCAGACATGCTTTACGCATGTTCAATTTTACGACTGTTGTTGTGGTTTTAAAGTGTTTATAACAAGAACAATAATATTTCAAACAACACATATTGACGCTTTTCTATATAGTTTCTTACCGAACATATTACAACAGCAATATGTTAAAATGAATTATTATAATTTATACATACCTTTAAACACTTTGTAAAATCCCAAACCAACAATTTAAAGAGTTCCTATTTTATACGATTTTATAAAGTTTTCAATTTATAAAACGAAATATACATGTACAGTAGGTTGATATGATATGTTATATATATGACATGCTTATGTCTTTGTGGTACATGTTCTGCTCGTTTATAATATAATTATTAATTAACATATCTCTGTCACCACCATTGGATGATTATTGAACAATTGTATTTTGGGCCGGAGGCCTTGCATTACAATAAACCATATGTTATGTTATGTTGACAGCAACAAAAATGAACACCTGGGCCGGTATTCATAAAGCACCTAAGGTGAAAATTACCTAAGGTTTCAAATAATTTCCTTAGTTTTTCTGCGTTTTTTCCCTTAACTTTGCGAAATTCCCTTAGTTTGTATTCATATAAAATCTTAACCTAGGGAAAATCCTTAGGACAGTTATTTTTCCCTTAGAAGTTAAGGTTCGTACATAGCTGCCTTATCTCTCGATAAAATCCTTAAATATGGCGACATTACAGACGATATTTTCATTTTCAACCATTTCTGCGTGTTATTTTAATAAAAAGGTATGTATTTTTTTTACTTTTGTGGTTCGGTGTTTAAGACTACTGTTATATAGTGAAATTGTACACTCACAATCGGTATTTACGCATACCGGTTACGGCGGCAAGAATTCCCAAATCTACCCAAATCTACCCAAATCTTCCGAAATCTACTCAAAACTACTCAAATCTTCCCCAAATATCCCCAAATCTACATAAAAATAATTATTTTACATCAGGTTTGTGTGATGGGCACTATTGTTTTGTTTTTAATGCTTCATTCTTCTCGTGACATTATCTAATTTCCCAATAAAAATGCTTAAAATCAAATATAGGTTACACACCACTTACTAATTGATCTTCCCAAATTTACCCAAATCTACACCATTCAAAACTAATTCAAGCTACTTTTGTCATAAATTTGGAGACAAATTAATATTTCTTCCTTTTGGTTGCTAAAGCATTGTGTCGAAAAGACAAACGCATGTATACACACAAACTAAGCTAGAGCTTAATCAAGGTACATAATAAAACATAGAAAAGCCAATAACAAAGTACAGAAAGCGCAGTGTCAGAATCAAAAGCGAACTGTAACATGTAAGTACTGAAATAATCACATGAACAGTTAAATTTTTAATTAAAGACTAACATGAAACTTTTTTATGAATTCATTGTTCATGGACTTTATCGTACAACTTCGATCTTTAACATAATGTACATTAACGATGTAGGCCAATACAATAACATGCCACAATCATACCGGGACTCAATTCGTGACAATACACACATTAATAAAGCAACGAACGAGCACCTTTGTTGTTACAGACAGGGATTAAGTTTCGATCATTGGTACCAGTCTTATGCTGGTATGTGAACCATAAAATAAACTTATCACGCAAAAAAGAGCGTGTTGTACGCACCTGCCTTTCAGGTGTATGCGTCTTCAGTTTGTATTTAAACCATTTGTTTAGGTACGTTCTATTCAGATTTCATGCTTCAATACCAGACATGTCTAATTTTTTTTGCTGAAATGTAAATGTGTGTAATACGATCGACAACCCTGTTTTTATTTAGCACTTTGGTGACCAATGAGGATGCATATTCAGTATTAAATTGAAATTAGTCAAATGCCAAAGGCAGGTTAAAAAATACTTATTTTTTAATAACAATGCACATATGATGAGCATGTAAATATTTATGATGAACCGTACTTTCACATACCAGCTTTTTAAGGGATTATATATATAATGTTTGCTTTTAATGACACACAGGTGTTCAGTAGATCTCAAGGCGCCGTGCAGGTCATTTCAATAGTGACGACATATTAACATGCAAAATTGCACATGTATTATATGTTTACGATATAACCGTTTATAAAGCTTATTATGAATGAAACATTTATTTAAAATTTGTATTTTAGAGAAGTTACTGTTTACTGTTTAAAAATAAAACTCTAGTCTGTTAGCGCAAAACCTGGCAAGAAGCGCAAAATACATTTCGGTAAAGACATTCGGTACCGGGCAAATACATTAACTCAAAATAATGTTTATTTCACTATTTCATTATTTTTTTTAACTGAGTTATATTTATTTGTTTTGCAACTACTGGGCAACAAACAACACTGATCTAAGAGACGGAATTAAAGTTTTTTGTACATTTTATAGTATTATTTTCCGTCATATTTTTACACAAAGTTGTATGTTTTCAATTTCTTTTTGACCTACAATCAATCAAGTTATTATGCTGGCTACTCAAGAGGAAACAATATAATTAAACCAGTCACAGTTAAAGATCACAGGGGAATTGCAAATAAAAACCATAAGATAGCATTTAAACCTAAGCTTATACAAAGTTGTACATTTAACTCTCCAGTAGTGATCAGCATGATCAGTATGATGAGACGGAGTGTCGCCCATACAGTCAAGTTCTATTTTTAGGTCACAATTCTATGTAAAAAGTAAAATGTAAACACAAACATGTTATTTGTCTGGAGCATACCTTTATGCAGCATGTGTGGATGTTCATAAACTTAGCCGATGTGGCAATCATGATACGAAGAAATGTCGCGGGCAACAACCTGGTTACTAGGTCCATCTCAGAACTCAAGTTCAATGGTAACATCAAGGCAACAAATAATGACATATTGTCCGCAGAACGACTTAGCATGGGTTTTCAAATTTAAGTTTAATAAATATAATCAGATTGATGATATGCAGTTTTGATGAAAATGAACAAGTTAACTAGGTTTGAAGTTAACTTCAGAAATCAACGTCATTTCCATTGTTACGAGTGAACAATAATCAAGTTTCTGGGTTAATGTCCTGGTCATATGAAAATCAAATGTCGCTAACATTTACCTTCTGAACATTCATGAACCCACAATTATTTAAAAGCTTCAAGGAACTTGGACACCGCATACTTTCCCATGATATCTGCGCCTCTGAAACTAAATCATGTGAGGTCAAAAACAAGGTCCCTGACTTGGTCTAAACATCAACTTCGCAAATTGTTCCGGACATATTGTTGATAAACATGACCGCTAGGGGACGGGATAGTTTTCCTTACATGGGTATGGCAAATCCTGGTATGTCCTCTGTTTGTTACCATGTGACAACATCGGTAAGTTTTAAATGCTTTCAGTGCATTAAAATGCATGGCTGCCAGGATTGCGCGGTATCTTGCATTTACTGGCTATGATGAATCGTTGTGAACACTAGAAGTCACAATGGTTTATCCAATTTTCATAACACAGTGTAAGAACATTTTCTCTTATGATGTCTCAACTTAGTTCGAAAAAATAAATCCGTTCAACTGAAAACATGGCCGCAGGAGAGGCTTAAGTTCAATTAACTGAACCTTACAAGTCACAATTGTATACACCTTAAGATTTGTCCCAATAATGAATACAACAAACGATTTTGAAAATGGTTCCGTTCAAAAGCATTGCCGCTATTGGGCGGGCCAATTTTGCATGTATGGTTTAAGTGTAAGCTTCCGAACACTTATGAGGAATATGAGGGTTTTTTACAAATGATGGAGGTAGTATATTATAGTCTCTATGTAAGTGAGTCGCTTTATGCATAGTTCCGCTCACTGACCCGTCCTTAGTGATTGTTGCTATGCTTAACACGCTACATCAAAATGGCGTCCGCTGATGCTGAAGCATCTGATACGCTTGTTAATATTTTTGACAATATTTCAGTTTAATTCTTACCAAATTATGATCAACTAGCTGATAGAATTTTAAATAGAGGTCCTAATTATTACACTCAAGGATACATTCATAATATAAAGATTTTTAATGAAGAAATCCGTGTGCGTGTGCGTGTTGTTTTATGTAAATTGCACAATGCAGAATATTTACATTATTTCAGACTGACTGGGCACTGCTGACACATCATAGGGTTGCTATGAACACTACAAGGAATGGACCTACATATTTGTTCAACAATATGTATATATGAACAAATGAGAATTGTGATTAAAACAAATCATGAACATGTTTAAATAGTTTAGTTATTAAACATTTATTTATATAAAATATAATATTAATTAATCTATTCACTGCTGGTAAACCTATGGACATCATACTTGTGACGCGAAAGGCCCGTGTAACTGTCTTTATATTCCTCGCCCATAAGCTGGGCAAGGAGAGAGTTTACTTGCATAGAAACATTTGGCGATCTCTTCTTTGCCATCTTAGCCATGATTATCGTCTGCGTTTACTTCCGGGTTTTTCCAATTGTGTACATGCTTATTGTTGTTGAAAACAAGGTCGACGAGAAAAGTATGTTATCGATACAGAAATAATGTGGCAACTGTATCGATACATACCGAATCCGTAAACCTCACATATATATCCTTTTTGTATCAATTACTCGCCATTTACACTTAAAAAAAAACGTTCAATTTGAATACAACGTATTTCACTAAACAATTGTCCGCCATTTTGCGACCTAATTATAGATTTCGGAGAAGCGGTTACTAAAATAGTACGAATCGTCGCACAGACGAAATCGGATAATTTTGCCTAAGTTTTTAATGTGAAATCTTACCTTAGTATTAACATAAGGTTCTTTATGAATACGAAAGTTAAGGTAATCCGTACCTTAGGAAAATTGTTTGATAACTAAGGAAATTTCTTCCTTAAACCTTAAGTGCTTTATGAATACCGGCCCTGGTCAGAAAGTGACTCTTGCTCAGGAACACAGGTTCTTTTTATAGACATGTCATGTAGTGACAGTCAAAATACTCGATTACTCATGTTAATTCCTTATGGCTATTGTAACAATCTATGAAAAAAGTAAATTATACACAATTTACAGTTACTTTGTAATACTTATAATGCTGTAAGATGAATCATCCATGTTGCTTACCTGTACATCCTGATATGTCCTTATAGAGTCTGCAGACCAGTTTGCCACTCAATGAGTATTTGAACAGTGCTGTACCAGAGCTGACAAACAGTTCACCTTGGTGGTGGGCAATACCCCAACAGTTATGTAGTAACTCAAGCTTCCTACCTGGAGCGAGCTGGCTCTGGTTGACTGTGATAAACTGGACCTCATGTATGTTACTATTATTCCCATGCAAAGCCACTGCAACTTCTCTGGGTGTGATCTGACACATGTCATATATATATGAAGTCACAACCCAATGACTCAACACATGGTACTGCTGATTAAGCAGCTTGACTTTCTTATTATAATAGTCTGCAACCAGAACCTGTTTGTTTGGGAGGACACAGATGACTGTGATATAGCATGTGGCTGTATCACTTTGTATTCTCACAGAGTGCTCCGACTTCCCCTGGACAGTGAACACATGGTTAGGGCATACAACTCTCACCAGACCAGACAGTTTAGACAAGTACAATTCAATGTCAGTGTTAGCGTTCATACTCTTTAACAGCTTCACCAGACCTGACAATTTTGACAAATACTGCTCAGTGCCTTGTATAGTCTGGTTTAATACCGCACATTCAAGTTTAACACTGTTCTCATCCAGGTATGATTCGACCTGTTGTATTTTGTCTATGCATTTCCGGCCTGCTATAAAGCAGAGTTTCTTGTTGTTGTTGTCACTGCTGTATAGCAGGAGTTCATGGACTGCTTTTAATTCACGATGATGACGGATGCAGCTTTCAACACCAGTCTTTAGAGAAGTTTGAAGACTCAGTAGTGTTATGTTTGCTTCACTCAAAGTTATATTCTCTATATCAAACAATCTGGAATGCATTAATTCATGTATTTTTTTTTTGTTTTGCTCAACTTTAGGTGTTTTCTTGAAAGTTCTCCTCACAATTTTGTCTATAGTGGATTTAATTTTGTCATTCATTTTATGTACAATGTGTTCTTGCCCCTGGTAGGAACTCGTCAGATCCTCGATTTCAGACTCACAGCAACTCTGCAGTTTCCTCAGTTTTCTCATATTGATCAGGAGCTTCTCAATCAGTTCTTGTACATCTGCTGCCTTTTTCTTGGCTGAGGTAAGTGTTATTTGTTTCTTGGCAGAGGTAAGTGTTTTCTTTTGGCATTTTCTGAAGGAAATATTTTTTTTAGGGATTTTGTGGAAGTGAATTGGCTATGTTTAATGTTATTGCATATATATATATATATATATATATATATATATATATATATATATATATATATATATATATATATATATATATATATATATATATATATATATATACTCGTGAAATGTTACTTAAGAGTCTAATGATTGCCAACGGGTGTTATCCTCGTAGAAATTGTGCATAATATCGTAAAACATTTATTATGACAAGAACAGTATTTTAAAAACTTGTAGTTATAACTGAATTCATTGCATGAAACTGTATTTTGTTATGAGTTCTCAAATGAGCATACTTGAATTTGTAATCCAAAACACGCATTTATGTTAACGCGATTCTAACAAATTGTATCTTTAATTATGAAGCTACTGTGCTGATCCTTTGTCACGATAAAAAGCAAAAACTTATATGCTGGTCATGTATAAGTCTCATCTTGAGTATGGGAAACGGTGGCGTTGTAGTGCATTGTATTAAAATTATATCACGAATGATTTACAAATTGCATTTCCTTAATTAAGTTCGACTCACACACTAAATCTTTATCGTAACGGCCCTTTAGATAAATCACAAATTAACCAGTTATTTCACTGTTCAGCGATTAAACAGAACATCCAAACAAAACTGGATTTACTCGATTAAAATTTTCGATTAGACGTGCATACCTATGAATAAAATCACAGTTGGTGCGCAACAGTTGAACGCTGGTTTGCATACAACTGCTAGGATGACATGATTGGTTAAGATTCAATTAATACGTTATCTAAAAGGATGCTTGGCGGCTATTGCCTTCATAAAGGGCAAACTGGCGCTTCAAAACGGCGGCATGTCGAAGAGAGACGCAATATGGGCCTGGGAAAAACACTAAAGCTTCTTTATTTTAACAATCCTACAGAGTATCTTACAATGTGCCATACTACCTACGTTTTTTAGACTGCTTGTCCTTATTTGAAGCCTGATCACACGTCTATTGAACACCATAAAGGACTGCTGTACATGGCAAAGTTAAACCAAGCGTCATTAACAGAATTTATGTAAACACAATACAACACTAACCTTGCAGTTTCACACATGTGAACTTTTTAATAATTTAACTAATTTAATTTAATCAAATTATATGGTTTTAAAGGATTTTTAATGTTAAAATACCTGTGACTTAAGGAAACACATTTTGAGCAGCACAGCTGACTGTGATCTTTGCAGAACGTCTCTAGTTGTTTATGAGTGTGTATTTCACACATCAGTAAAACAGCCTCCAACTCCTTTGAAACTGGCCAGTTCCTCATATTCAGTCGGTCGTACTTAACATGGTTACTAAACAAATAATCATGTAGCTCACAGCACTCTCTACAGAAACACTGTTGACATTTTTTACAGTAATACACTGAATATGTTTCGATATTCTTGCTATGCTTGCATGATACACAGCAAAAGAAGGTAATCCGATCAGAATGTGTCGCCATTTTGTTAAAACAAGTTAAATAAAGTAATATAAAGCACTTGTACTAGACTACAATGTAAATCTATACTCCCTTAATGATATAACACATATGCGTTAACACTTTCATAGCCCAGCGTCCTCCGTGCAACAACAGACGTATTAAAACCGAAAGTAAACATGCACAATCTACAAATAACTTCCAACTTTAAACTACCTCTAGGTTAGCTCTGAAAACTTTATAGCTGCTATATCACGTGACAAAATGTTTGGTCAATATCGCGTTTCACCAAGGTTTAAAGGGTTTTATTCAGAATTGTCTTTGTACCAAGTAGACTTTTGATTTAAAAAATATAAACATTTCCATTTTGTTGAAACAATGTGTCATTGAACCTTGAAATTTGAACAATAAAGCGATTAAGTCAGTCAATGTTATTCCATTATCATTCACAGCGTTGAAAGGGACACAATAAACCCAGCCTACATGTACTTGTAGGAAATGAACAACACAATTAAAGGTTTGAGGAATTGTAAATGTCAAAAAAACCTGTCAGCATTTGTCTGTTCTCCACTTTGAGGTAGTAATAATATATTATAATAGTGCTTGACACGAACGCGACAACTTATAGTAATACATATATTTTTTTAATCAACAAACCAGCAGTAAAAGAATTTAAAAACTAGACAGAACATTATGAAATATTATGAAAACAATGCTCACTAAATTTTCATAAGCTCCAATAACATACCAAATATTTAGTTAATATATCAAAAACAAATGACTCGAATCAGATTTTCTTACACTGATTCTTGGTTTGAACTAGGACAAGGGGCATTTCACAATCTGCGTACTTTTGGTTGTAAGACTTCCTAGGTGCCTTGCTTACTCTCTTTAGATTTGCATCAAAAAAAGAAAGTGTAATTTCCACAAAAATGTTGGCTTCGCTCTGGTATGATATGAAATTACTGAGGGTGTATATCCAATGCTCCATCAGTTACTAACAGGTGTACCTAATATTACTGCACACATCACATTAGTAACGGTATAACTTACCAACAATCATCTAAAACTCATAAACTTTATGAGCATACATTAGGCAGTCACTTTCATGCCTGATTTTTTTCCGAGGACAATGGAAGTTTAGTTTCAAGTATTTATTACCAAAACTTCAATTTTTCTACATATTAAGTCTCGTAATGATACCTCGTATTAGAATCGCGATATTCCATGTTCACATTTTTACAAGACAAAATCACAAGGGCAATAACTTAGAAATTTTGAAAGAAATTGTGTTTATTGTTTGGTGCAATTATAACATATAACTGTAGGCACATATTAATGTGTCTGCATGCCTTTTAATCTGTTATGATAATGTACACATTCTGTTCTGTCTATACGAACGAGATGTTTTTTCCTTATTTATGTTTTTTGCATATCACTATTATGTACGTTTTAATACAAAACGACTACATGCAATTGTAATGTTACAAGATACTTCACTACCCTATATGGTTTGTCATCGATGACTACTACTGATTGCAAAACATTATTGTTAGTATTCATATGGTATGTAGATGCAATCACGAAATAAAATGTGTTGAAAAACAAATAAAACATAAAAAAATAAAAAATGGTATGCTGATGGGGCATTGTCCTTTAATAAGCCTTATTCCAGCATTATCTCAGCAGTCCAAATTAAACATATATATGCGACTATATACTGCCCTTTTTCCATTACTTAACTGCTTTAAATATTCATAGCTACGCAAACATCCGTAATTATAATTATGAACTTAACATCCTGGGCCTGGCAGATATCGTAGAATATTTGCGTGAAAGCTACTAATGTTGACATGGAAGGAAGATGCAAAACACATGACCATGCAACAAACATTAACATGTGCGCAATTATATCTGCCATCAATTTTCTCTTTGCATACAATTATGGTATAAAATCTACGTCAAAACCCCTTGATAAGACATCTTCAGTAAAACATGAGGGCCATCACAGATCCTTGTTTACTGCGAGTACTTAAAGTGGATTGTCGGGAATATCAGTTAATAAAGATTGCATCCGTTTTCTGAATAAGTGGCTCTTGACAGACATCATTGAAATACATGTAGACTGTTATTTAGCACAAATATTTCCCCATCACTGCCATGTCATGATAAAGATTCATAATTATGCATTTTGAGAACCTATTATACACAATTTCAATGTGAGCTGGTGAGACAAACATGATGAGACAGCATACTTGCACAAGAAACAGCTTTTACGATACGATGTATAGATCAGTATAATACAGTCCGTTATTGGCCTTAGATAAAATACACAATTTTGGATACAATGTCAATTGTATAATTCAATTCAAAAAACTATACATGTATCATGTGCACTGTGACCAGAGCAGCGTTACTTATTTTATCAAAGATGTTGTTATTGTAGAGTTTTATTTTAAATCACTAGTGGCAGAACGGAAAGCGTGGATAGGATGAAATGTGCGCACATTGCGTTATTTGGTTAACTAAAGAACCAACTGATTTATTGTCATGATTTAAGATTAGCCATGGGAAGTGCTGTTTTACTAAAAATCTGATTGTTTTTATCCAGGCCAAGGCCTGCCTGGCCTTGAAGGTATACAACAAAAGACACAAGAGCGCAAAAGGTCTTAAGGCACTATGAGAAGGTGGTTTTTGCAATGTTTTACAACATTTTTTTTGTTAAGAAAACTGCCCCAGCACCTGGTGGCCATGTTGTTTTATTTCGTTGTTTTTTAACAACAAGAGATTGTCAAGCAATATTGTCCCCTACCGGTGAAACTCCATCCTGTCAGTAAATAAATAAATAAATTATATATATATATATATATATATATATATATATATATATATATATATATATATATATATATATATATATATATATATATATATATATATATATATATATATGTGTGTGTGTGTGTGTGTGTGTGTGTGTGTGTCAGTGTGTGTCAACAAGGCATTTTATATAATTTGAAACTGATAAAGTAAAGTTGCAATACATGTGTCAGTGTGAACAATGAATTCAAACAGATACGTGAAATTAAAACTGACAAGTAGTTTAAAAGCATTGCAACTTTGTTTGTATATAAATAAACAAAGGCATCTGTACATTGAATGTCATTTGTTTTGTTGTTGTGATGACTCTGGTCCTCTCTTTCAAGTTTAAAATCCAAAAACTGGGTAGGTGTAGAATTCTTGGACGCACCTGCCATCTGGCATTAACTCTTACTTTTATCTGTACTTGGCCATGTAGTCTGCATTCATCATCGTCAACTTCAAAAGAATGAATATATAATGCTAAATCTGTCTAAAACTAACTGATATATATGCATGACACTCTTGATTTTATTCATTTAATGATCCGAAGTCTGTATATGAAGATCATACATCAATAATTCATATGAGCATCCTGAAAAATCCTGAAAACTTTTACCCATGGATTTATAGGCTTAATCAAAAATCAATCACAGTCTCTGACCTTTACGTCAATATTGTACACGAAAAATCGCGTAATCATATCACAAGGACTATCGAATCTAAAATACTTGATTAAACGTACTCACTTCTTCTTTTTGCCAGTGGCGACGTCTGTTCCAGCGTTTTAAAGCTTGTATTAGTCGTCATTTTGTTAAATATTTGGTTTGCAAAGACAAAAATATTTATTTAACATCGACTAATTATTAGCGGAATGAGCTACGTATGTGTAAACATATCAGAGAACGACTGGTTTCCGCCACTTGGGATACATTTCTTAAACCGATAGAATTAAATGCGGGAAACCATACCAATACGAAGGAATATCGGAATTTACGGTGACTAGTTTCGTACATCTCCGTGAATTGGAAATAAAATATATTGTATTTTTCTACGTTTAGTATATAGAAAAAGAACAGCACCAAGAAAAACACTGAATATTTTCACATTATTCAACAGCTAAGTCACAAGGGTACAAAAGGAATTTCATTTGTTTTACCTTCGGTATTTTCCGGATATTTCCGTAGCTTATTCCGTATACCGGGTATTTCGGCGCAAAAATCAACATTTCGAACCGACAATTATCGTGTGTTTGATTTCTAAAGATTTAAACTTAACCACTTTGCATGATGTCTAAACGTACCAATTATGCTCCCAGACTGTTCGATAGAGGTAAGTACATGCAGAGATGCGTTGAATGCAGTTTAGAGTCATGCAGGCCCCAGATTCCTGTGCTGGTCACTTTTCACACATTTTGTTGCATGTAATTTAATGACCGCAGACCAATGAAATAACCTTTAGCCATATTTCCTCATTATCTCTGACAGTTGCTTGATGCCTAACCCCAGTCTGTAACTTTTTACCACTCCGTTTACTCATGCAGCCAGGTAGTTTCTGATACAGTTAGAAAACCAGCACGAGTTACCCTGAACAGTCATGAAACCTGGGTAATTAATTACCCTCTAACTGGGCTCTAATGATCACAGACTGACAGAGTCATGATTTCTGTGTAAATAATTACCCTCTCAATGGGCTCTAATGACCATCACAGACTGACAGAGTCATGATTCCTGGGTAATTAATTACCCTCTCACTGGGCTCTATGTCAGATGTAAATATCAGTGCATGGTTAGTGATAAAAGCTAGTTGAATTGTTTGATATATTTATTTCACAATTATAGGATCGATCGAGTATTAAATGCATGTTTTTAACAATTAACACAAAATATATAATTTAAATTGTGAATTTCATATCAACCCCTTGTTTACAGCCCTTTGCAGGGATCAGCAATTGCTATACAGTGGTATCAATATGAATAAAGAGATCAATTTGCACATGTATACATTTGTCTAGAATTTATTTTCGTATGAAAATCAGCATGCTGCCTGCATGCTTAAAAAGAACAGATTACAACATTGAAGGCCGGCTTAGCTCTTGAAATAACAATTTCCAAAAGTATGTACTTTAAAATATCCGCAAGAAAGTTTTATACAATATATATAAATTTAATTGGCGTGATATTTCATATTTCTTAGCTTTAAGTACAGTTATGCCTGGTTGAACTTACCATATATGGCTATTATGTAACTTAACCCTCAACCACTTAGATTCGTATTTATCTATCTATCTATACTGTCTAACTTCCGTTGCGGGTATTTAATATATTGACAGGTGAGTTACTCGCAAGCTGTTCTGGTTTTATTCTGTTTGCACATTACCATTTTACTTTGCATCTGAGTGGGAAAGGGTTAATATACCTCACACAGTCCCAGCTACTAGGGTATATTATGAATATCAAGAAGAAAAAGTAAAGATATGTAAATAAAAATATCCTTTACAGCTTAGGGAACAATTGTCAAAATTCAATTATATTGATCAATAACAAATGAATTGAACTATTCTTCAACTGTACTGTTGAAAATTAATTGACAAAAAACTATCTTGTCTACATTTACACATATTACATATATACTTTGTTCAAGAATTAAGAGATAGAGAAAATATACTTACACCAACTATTTGCAATAAAAAGATATTAAATGCAGCTTGTATTTGGGAGCGCGAGTAAACTTAACATTTTAAATTAACGTAAAATGCATTTCGGTTTTGCATTGGTGTAATAAAGAGCTAGTAGAATTAAGCGTAGAGGAGTTATTTACAAACAACACTTACAAATGTGAATAATTAACACAAATTAACTAGATATGAAATTTCATTTTAAATAATAGATTGAAAAGTCATGTACCTATATGAATGATATTTGAAAGGCAGTATTACTTGAAAATCAGAGTATCGTTAATTATTCTAAATAACTTTTAGATGCAAACAGTGAAAACATATTTTAATAATAATGCGCACTAAGTCTGTAACTACCGCTTGACAGCGAAGCACTCGTCCTCTTTTGAAAATTGTACACTTAATAATCAAACTATAAAGCGCAAGTTTAGAATGTACGCCCGTCTGTCTGCTAAGAACTGGTCTGATTTTGAAAATTAAACACTCGATAATCAAACAATAAAGCGCACTAATTATGCACACTCGTCTGTCTGCTAAGAACTGGTCCAACTATGAAAGTTATACACTCAATTATCAAACACTAAATCATACTTAGTATGTCAACTGTCTGTCTTCTACAAACTGGTCCGATTTTGAAAGTTACATATGCACTGAAAAATCCACCAATAAAGCACTCTTATACACGCATTTATCCAACAACAGAGCGCATTCAAGTAAGTTAAGTCTGAGCGGCCGCTTACCCCACTCAGATTTTTTTTATGAAAGAATCAACAACACTATTAATGTACATTTTCTCACAATTCCACGTCTCCTTTATGATTTGGTCTGGCATAGTGCCATTTACTGTTGCTGATCAGCGTACATATTTTTGTAGATATCGTTAAAAATATGTGAAAAACGTCCGGCTGTAGGTCTCTAATTAAGAAAGCTTCAGATAATTGTTTTAGCAAGGATTATTTTACTCATGACTTTTAGCTGAATAATTAATTAAAATACAAAAAAGACTTTTGCACGAGTGTTTTTAACGAACATGCAGAAAACATAATGCTGTATTTCTAATTAAGAACATCTAACCCATAATTATCAGTAATATATTAACTTACTTATTTGCTGTTGGCTTACCAATTTATTATGCATAGGAGGAAAATAATTACTCATGTATACATAAACATGCATTTTGAAATGGCTTGATTATCAAATAATTAATCCAAATTGGGCATTGCATGTTTGCATGCATGTCCATCTGATAATTGCGCATGATGCGTATGCCAATTTTTATGATATTCTATTTTCACTCATCAATTTTTAATTCATGCGTATTTAGAATGTTTTCATTAGTATTTTACGCAAATACGCATATTTTATCTGGACCTCTGCCAACCAGTACATGTATTTGACCATGCAGGACCAAACTGATCGTTCCCCGCAGTTCGTTTCCACGATCTTGCAAGAGTATATTTTGTAATGTTCGTCTTGGTGTAGTATGTACAATGTATTTGTTAACATTCGCTTCATTTTCGCATCAGGTACAGTAACTTATTTAATATTTTACAGTTCAATTCACCTGTCTCGTGCATATATATGGGAATAGCTAGTAGCTGTAAGAATGAATGTTTATTTTGCAGCGACCCTGACTTATTAATATCAATAACCATGTTTTAAATTTTAAATGTTTAATTATTCATGAAGGGTCATGGATTGTTGTAAGGATACAGGGATACAAAGCAATTGTCTGAAGTACTTCCATGTATTTACCAGTGAGAAGATTGAAACAAAGGATGGCGCCACAGGGGCAAAAACCCAGTTTAAGATTGGGGATGAGTGCCTTGCACCATGAAAGAGAGCTGGAAACTTTCCAGCAACTGTTGCCATTATAGATGGTAATTTTATTCATTATTAGTTAAGTAACTTTACAATACAGAATGACAAGTCTGTATTAATTTACGACAATAAATTTATAACCATATCAGCAATTAACAACTAAAAGATAAGAATATGATAATGGCTTGAATAACAGTTTTGCTCAAACAATAGGCCTAGCTGGTACACGTATACATACCAGCTTGAAACAAAATTTCAACATTGAATGATTTCCTTAGTTTATAGGCCCAGTACCTATTTCTTAATACTTTTCAGATGACAAAACTGATTTGAAAAGAAAGCTGGATATGGAGGCTAAAGGTATGTGCCCCTGCAGTTATTAAGTGTCCTCAAATAAAACAGTGTAGTTATTATTGTTCTGGTCCTTTGGGATCATTGAATATATTTATGGATGAAAAGCATAAAGAATACCGCTTAAGCCAGTGCCATAGGTGTCAGCAGTGTTGCATTTTACCACTACTGCATGCTGATGAACAGCTCCAATAAAACCCGGCCATGCTGCTATATTGTTTACTTGGAGTGTATTTTACCAGATTTTTTTAAATTAACATATCCAACTGGACAACATGCTATCAGTCTGATTTATGATCCAGAATAAATAAAAAAAAACGGCACAAAAACTGCAGATTGTGAATTCAAGTGGATTTATAGGATTTTTTAATCTGTTATATATACATAATATTATACATTTTTAAAAATATACAGAAAATAGCTGGTCAGTAAAGAACCATTTCAGCAAATCATTTTTAGTAGAGTAAGTGACATTGCCGCTGAGGAAACGCCAATATTGAATGAAAGACCTGAACCAAATTTACTTTCTTCAGAAAAGAAGACTAAGTTAGATAAGCCAAGGCAATACCAAGAGGGCCCTAAAACAAAGAATGTAGACAGAATGGGATCAGCTGCCAAAAAGAACAAAGCAACTTCGGAGAATACTTGCAACACTGCAAGTACTAAACAGACTATCGGTCAGAAAAAGATAATTGCAGCTAATCATGCAGCGAGAAGTGTCCTTGCGGAAATAGCTAAATATGTCAACACACCCCCTGAGCATGATGCTATGCATGTAGGTTCTGAATCCTCTTCTTCATCTTCATCTTCTGACTCGGTCATACCCTCGACCCCTACTCTTAACACAGTAACATGCATCCCACAAACCATAAGTCAAGCAGGCACATAGCAGTCCTCTGAATTATCGTACTTTTGATATCAGCACACCACCATACTATGGCCAAACATGCACCACACATAACAGTCCGCCAACCACTTTGTTTTCTTTAACTAGCATGTGCATCTCGCCACAAAGCAGTAGACAAGCATGCATCCAACTCAACAATAGCAATCAGGCATGCACTCCTCGCGGTAACATCAGTCAGTTATGCATCCCCCCACATAACAGCAGCCAACCATGCACTCCACATGATACTATTCAGACCCCTTTTATTCTACCTACTTCTGCAACAAAAACATCTGACACTCCTAATTATACTACACTATTCAATTACAGCTCATTTCTTACCGAAAATTGCCCCAATTGCATGAATTTAACAAATCAAGTAACCAACCTAACCTCTCAAATTACTAACATGCAGCAAGAACTAAATTTACTGCGTACTGACAACACCAACTTGAGAGAAAAGTACCAGCAAGCCATTAAAGGTATACTGCTTCTTTAAACAAAATTAATTATTTATTGTTGGCTTCCAAGATCATGGCGTTTGATGTCTTTTGGAAATTCATGCTCTATGTACCGGTACACTATAATTAACAATTTTATGTTATGGGGATAGCACTTAGGGAACCTTGGGAGTATATCAATTGATCCCTAACTTTGACTTAGAACTTCCAAAAAGCCAGCTTATTTGTTCTGTAATTATATACTTCAGACTTCCAGTTGAGACAACTTGAAGTGCAGGGTTATCCTGCATTTGAAACATAAAGTTGATGCAAGATTTAAGATCTAATATAATGCATTGTGATTAATTATTGATTCATCTGCAGGTTGGCTATGGCTGTTGACAAAACATGGTTTTATGAACAAATAAATTTATGATGAGATGCGGGTAGTATACATTATTGTACATTTTCCAGATATTAATGGCCTGCAGCAGCAGACAGTCGCGTCTGCTCAAAATTCTTCACCAAGTGCCTCAGAAGACAATAGGTACACACCAAGCAAAGGAATAAAAATTCCAAGGGCAGGCTATGTAAGTTCTTATAATATGTTGTGATAAGTGTATTGACTTGACAACTTAAGTTAATTTCTTTAGTTGATAGTTGTTTTGTAACTTGTCAGTAAATTGATTGAGGCTAAAGACTCAGGATGTCCAGTTGATTTCAGAGGTTAACTTAAAGCTGCAGTCATCAACATAATTAATAGCAAGATAAACTTATTATTTTAAGAACTATATATGATGTTCTAGCTATACCCATTAAAACAAGGTTGAACTTCTTTATACTTAGTTTTTTATCAAATGTATTAACATAATTTATTGACATGAAAATAAATCAAGAATTTGAAATGTTTATTTGTTGTGTGTTTTAAGAGGCATTCCTTAATCAGCCATTTGAACCTTAAACTGATAAATTTTGCAAACATCTTAATTGTACCGTGTGTACCATACATGGAGCTTTCTGAATATGTAAAAAAGTCAATTTTGTCCATGTACCTCATTTTGACCAAAAATCTCAGAACAGTCCACATTTGAACAAACTTAGCTGTATGATACGTTACTTTGCACGCTTCAAGACCACTATAAGACGTTACATGCAAAGTAATAAACATATAGCCCTGTGATTTCAAAGATTTTAAAAGTTTTCACTGTAACATCAATAAAGTAGTTTCCCCTAAAAATCATCAAATCATATGAGCTAACTTGGTACATGTAAAAGACCACAATATGATGCTTAACACCCAATATCAAACCTCTTGTCGCAGAAAAGTGTCCTCCAAGGAATATTCCCTAGCAATTTCATGACAATCTATTTACAGTTACAGGAGAAGAAACCGTTAGAACAAACAACGGAAGCACGTGCAAATTAATAGATTGACGTACGACGGACATCATGGTATCCTAAAAGCACAGGTGTATTAAAGGATGGACGCGTATAACATGGTGATGGTGATAATATCCTAAAATAGCTCTCCATGAGCACTATATGCTCAGATAAGCTATACAAGAATGAGAATTTAGAACATGGTGAAGGTGATTATTTTGATGTAACTAAAGATCAAAACTCTAAAGTAATAACTTAAATAGAAACATTTAAATGGGATAATGCAAGTTTACCGTAACCAGAGCGTTTCCCAGACACCAACGCGAACATTTGGGTGAGTAGTATAGCTTTAAATATAGTGTGCATATTCGAGCTAAATGGTTAAACTATTCTGAGAAATAATTATGTTTATGTTTAAAGATACCATTAATATCAGTACAATTTTGAGCCTTATAAACTCAACGGATCTACTTCTTATATTCCTCTCAATTCTAAGTTCAGGTCAATCTCAAAAACAAAGAAAAATGTAAAGCTTATTGTGCTGTTTTCTGTTCTTCTTTGTACTTTAGTACAGGCTTTGCATAGCCTCATTCCGCCAAGGAAATTACAATTTGTATAAGCGACTTTTAAATAATGAAATATTTCCCAAATTTACGTTAGAAAATGTATTTCCCAAGTGTTGTAGATAATATTGTCTGAAAATGTAAGGCCAATCTCTTTCGCTGAATCAAGAAAAAAGTCTATGTCGTCACTCGAGGTATCAAAAGCATTGTATTTTAATGAACACAATTAAGTTTACAGTTATATGCGTGAATGTCTTGTCTTAGAGGGCTGTGTAATTAATATAGTATGATAACATTTGACATCCATTAAAATGGTCACGTCAACTTAAATTACTTTGCATAGGATGTTTTGAGGATTGTTTTAAAGCGTTTATTATTGTACAAAAATTAGTCCCCCAGAAGAACTAGTAAGCAGACAATATTTTAAATAGAAAAAGCTGTTCCTAAAGTACATACTGAACTTGATGGTATTGTGTACTTGCGTATGAACTGACGACATCACTTAGGTTCAATTGAACGATTGTTATTATTAATATATCAGTTGTTTGAAAGCTTCCTTGTTAAGAAGAACAACCGCAGTTATCACAGCGGTTGAAGTGCTCAGTCATTACTCCGTATTAAAGTACTTAACAAAACTTCCTTGTTATGAAGAACAATCCCAGTTCTCCAAAGAAGGTTCAGGTGCATAGACTTAAACAAAACTTTCTTCTGCGGTCTTCAGAGAGTACATGCCTATAATAAGTGGTACTTTAAAGAGACCATGACAACATATCCATTAATATGTTTTGTGTATACATTTTATAACGCTAAGGTTTAAAATTTCCATTTTTACAACATGGTATTGTGAAGAAAATATGTACAACTGTCTCAAACTTCATAATGTATTATTTCTGAAATATAGATTAGCTGTATAATTTTGATCAAACATATAATCGCAAATCATGTCAACACCTAAGTGTGATTGGGAAACTTGATTATGAAAGATGGTCTTGAGTAAAATGAGTTCACGTATCGAACTGATGAAGTGCAATGTGTGAGTTAAAGACGAACAAGGTAAAACGACGGAACCACACACACCTTTAAGCAAACTCTACCAATAATGCCCGGTGCATTCAATATCAATAAACAGATGAATAAAGAGACACAACGACCATGACCATTGTCTTTGTACCTCTTTTCGAACAATTCATTCCACAAGTAGGAAGAAATGAAATGCAAGTACGAAAACTACCAATACAATCCCCCTAAGTATGTATTGTTTCAAGTCAATTTCATTATAGAAACTAGAACATTTATGATGATCCCGATAAGCGAAATTGAAACAAGGAAATAAGGACCTAACTCATCATCATCATCATCATCGTCATCATCATCATCATCATCATCATCATCATCATCATCATCATCATCATCATCATCATCATCATCATCATCATCATCATCATCATCATCATCATCATCATCATCATCATCATCATCATCATCATCATCATCATCATCATCATCATCATCATCATCATCATCATCATCATCATCATCATCATTTCTTGATAGATTAGAAAAACAAAATCCATGCAATTATCAAATCTATGTAGGAACTAACATTGCTTTTATAAGAAAAGTGTCTTTTTGTGTCAATTTGATATGGACTGCTGATCAACCAAACGGACAGATGGGCCAACAGCTATATGAATCCCGCATCAATAAACGCCGGGGGAATACACATGTTTTCGGAATATAATTGAAACAAACTAATGCATGTAAGTAGCACAAATTAGGTTTCTTGCGTGTGATTTAAGGAAATAACCACTGGTGAGGAGAGCCAGGCATATCATATAACGGAAGGGCATACTCTGTACAAATTAGAGAGCTAATTCTTGCTTTTAAGTGTATTATAGTTGATGCATTCAATGACAACCAAATTAGACATTATAAGTGTAAACTACTTTACAACAATAGCAGATGAATGCTGACAGTAATGTCATTTTCTTCTTCATTAGTTGCTTAAAGTCGTTGTGTATACAAAAAGTGCAAATCTTCACCGGAAATACAAGTTATGCTCGGTAATGCTTTAAAGAAACCCTTACAGAACACGTATTACTTGCAGTGTACTCTTGCTGCGAATATGATGTGATTTACTTCGTACATGAAAGGTACTTAATTCATGCTTTTAAGTTGGTACGCAGCATATACACTGCAAATACACCTGATGTACGTTTGTAGTACACCTTTCACATGTAAATGAGCTCTGCAGTGTACTTCATGCCGCATCCTGCATACTGCTGGATATGCAGGAAAATACACTGGTGGAGAAGCTAGTACGTTACTAGTACACGGCATGTACATAGCAAATTTAAGGCTGCGGCACACTCCTCTGACGTACATGCCGCGTACTCCTCAGGTGTACATGCTGCATACTCCTGCGGTGTATGTGCTGTGAACAGATTTTTGAAAGGCCGGTGGATCGATTTAAAGGGGTTATAGGGGGTACAATATACAATATGTGACACAACTTTTAGCTGATTTTGAATATATTTCTGTAATTGTCTTGATCATAAGAATGTATGTCATACAACATAAGGTCTGAGGTTACCAATATAGCTACATGTAAAACAATTTGCGAAGTTCACTTATACAGGGGTGATATTGAGTTCAGAATGAAAAGCCTGAACTTTTTTGTTAGTCAGCCAGGTGGCCACGTTTGGTCCCAATGTTATAGGTTCAAAGGGGGCCTAAGACACCTGAGGCTCAGAGAATTTGTAAATGTTTTTACAGATTTTGATTCCTAACCAATTATAACCTGCTTTACAACTATCATCCTTGGTAACAAAATGAACTAACATGGATTTTAAAGTAAACTTTTGAGAACAAAAAACCTGGAATCAGGCAAAAGCCTTAACTTTATCACCCCTGCAAGTTATAAGCATTAAATTAATCCATTCTAAATCCCTTTCAAACTTTATATATTTATACGCTAGCTAATGCACATAACTTTTTCTCGAATGCAGTATAGTTAAAACTGAATGTGTTGAAATCATCTAAGATATGCTCAATGTTCTCCTCAATTAACATAAAAATATCCGAAATCAACTGTTAACATCATGTCCCTGGTGTAAAAACTTGTCCCACTATCACATTATTTATATAGATTATTGTAATAACTATCAATAAACTTTTAAAATATTCTTCTCTGAAACATTAATAGTAAGGGGTTTGATAATTGGTGTGTGAAATAGTACACTTTTCCTCTTCCAAGCCTGTTTAAACAAAGCGTCCGGGTTCAACAATTATCATTCGCAGGGGGAAAAATGGTCTAAATAGAAATATATAGAAATATAGTATTAACAACGTTTACATGTTACTACCTGAAGCCCCAAGGGTTATTGGTATGTGGATGCGACATCATACGTACGTTGGTCCTCAATCTTTTATCTTAAAAGCATACCCCGTGGGGTTATATGTTGACTAAATCAAGGGTTTACTTTTACTTGTTTTGTGTGTTTTATTTCTCTACCAGCTCATGTCACTCCGTTGTCCGAACAACTTATTTGGTTGGGCCTTATTGCCAAAGGTTCATTGTATGTTTCTAAAATTAATAAGAAATCTTTATTTTATCAATGGCATCATACATTGGATGAATGACGTGAACGTGACGTATTGACGAACATGACTTGTATATTAATCGGTAAATGTGATATATAACCTTAATACGATCAATTGTCTTAACCGGTTCAACATTTCGTCTAATTTAAAGGACATTGCGCGTCTCCATCGTTTTTTTTTCACACACATTGAGTGGGTGGTAAAATAACACGAATGAAAAAAGGGTGAAGTAGGGTGAAGTAGAGTTTTATAAAATGGAAATATAAGTTTCGTTTTAACAGCTAATTCATGTACAAAAGGCATGTACACTGTTGGAAAATCCCCATTAGTCTTTACAAAGTCTTTTTAAAGATACGTATACATGATGTTTCAGCGGCCGTCGTATTTTTCCGCTCATTGGGCTGGCGACCGGCCGATGATCGCACGGAAACCGGGCCAATTGTAGCATCGGGCCCATGTCGATGTCGGGCGCACGCCGGGCGATAACCGTTTGTTGATCGTTCGATCTTTTTTCGATCTCAACTCTATTCCTTCCCGGGCCCGATGTGGGGTAAAACAAATAACAAAATTAATCCGGACGCCGCCCGATGCTACAAAATGACCCGATGTGCGTGCGATCGCCAGCCCGATGAGCGGAAAAAACATCGGCCGCTGATCGGACGGTGATCGCTGTCTATTTGTGACTGATTTTTTAAACTGTGTCACTCATCGGACGGCGGACGGCTCCGACGTGTCCAGTCTTCCAGATGCCTGGAGATAGGACACATCGGCCGGCGACCGGAGTATCTGTGACTGAGGCATAAGGTATATATCATATATAATTGAAAATCTGGTTGAGTCTTCAAGTGAAAAATCGAAACGAGGTCATATGTTTATTACAAGTAATTGGGGCTCTAAAACTTAAACCAAAACAAACAAACACGGCAATTTTTACACAAGTAAATAACAATACAACTGGGTTTGCCGCATTTATATCGACATTGTATACAATAGCATTAATAATTAATATTTACGACTAGTTTAACTGGTTCTGTAGTGTTATGATTAAGTTGGTAGAAAAACGTTAACTTAAATTACGAGAAGTATATGTGACTGATAAAAGGAACATACGTACATCTTCAATCCATTTTATTACATGTATAGCAATAAAGGGACGTCATTCGCTGTCTTGTAAAGATAACTGCTGAGCTAGTTATCTCTCTGAGTTATGAGAAAAACGTCCAATAAAAAATATAAGGAATGGTGGAAACGTTACATATGGTCAAACAATGATTCTAAACATACAAATTATCATGAAGCGACAGCGTGCATAATTGGGTGTACTCATGGAAATATAATACATATTTTTATAAGAAACCTTTGGGTTAGGTAAAGCTTATCATCAAACGCATTTTTTATTCATATATTACTACAGTGTTTATTTGTCGCTTCGCTAATGTACTACGATTTTTACCTAACGCTACTCTGGCCACTCTGTTAAGGTCTGAAACTTTCGATGAACAGAAAGGCGGACGGAATACGAGTGGTGCCGGATAAAACTAAACAAGGGAGAGCCCAAAAAGTAATTTTTTTGAATTCTACCTTGCACTGTCTTGCTTCGATTATAAAACACTGAACTAAATAGTTAAATATAAAAGCGTCATGGGCTTATCGGTATTTAATTTAGATATTTTTCCTTTGATTGGTAAAAGTCTGATTCCGCAAATAGTGTGCCGCAATGGAAACAATAAAATACACTACTTAATCGGCTTGTGAATACTATATCGAGTCATCACAAGTATACAGCATGGATCTATGATACTAACAAAATATATCAACTTCAAAAAGTTTTTAGCGGATATTGTTTGATTTTTAAAATATTAATTCAGCAATGTACGCTGATCTTCTGAGAAACAAGCAGATACATGGAAGCAAGCACAGTACGCGTTATAGACAGACAGACAGACAATTTTATTGGCGAATACAATCAGTACATAGCCATATAAACATAGCAAATATTTCAATAAAATAGCATGTCAAGGAAATGTGATTGGCATAATTGTTATTTTAATTTCGGAGCATGTTCTTAACAAATTTGATGTGAGATAAATATTTGGATTCTATGTATTTCACATAACACTGGTATTCTAAAAACATATGTTTTCGTCATTGCATGCCACGTTTATATATCACAAGGTAAGCAATTCATGAACAATGCCTTTGCAAATATCACACAAGCGATCAATGGCCGTCAGACACATGCTCGGCTGGAAAGCCGCCCACTTAAGCCAAAGCAATATTTGTAATGGCGAAAAAAATGGCCATGATAAAGACGGAAAACGATGTGAACAAAATCCTCTGTGAGCCGCTGTTTTCGCCTTGTGTCCCGTTGGCTGAAATTCAATTTAATATATTGTATACTTATCATAGAATATTTTTTCGAATATATCATGGAATATTGAACTCATTTGTAGCTCACAAAATACGGAAGTTGCGAATTCTAAAGGTAAACTTTTTTGTTAATAGGATAGCTCTCCCAGGTTTGAAATAATGTGTGCGTTTAAAACGTATCTCTGTTTTTATTATTTTCCGATCAAAAGCAGTATAATACCGTTTTACACGGACGATACAATCTGCAATGTATTGGATTTTACAAATATGTAAGTAAAATATTAACTAAATACATTCTGATTAACATAAAATAGTCACTTAATAAATTATTAATGATATTGTTTAAGTACCAGGAGTAGTTGCCACGGGGACACTAACACTAACGGATCCCGATCCCGTTGTACTGCCACTACTACTTGGGCCATTTCCAGTACTTGGGGCCGTGGTTAAGACTGTCGACAATGCTGCTGTTGAATAGTATTGTTTTCTTACATTATTTGTGTATCAACCAATTTGGCAATATTTTCCATCAAAACTGATTGATTTTTGTATTTAGGTTTCATTGATTTAAAGAGATTTAAACTTTATATTCACATTAAACCATATTTTATAACCATTTGGAAAATATCATTTATAAGTTCTAAACTATAGAAATAAGAAGGCTATAAACGATTACTATATATAAACATATGTCTGCATTTTCATGAACGGAACTAAATGGATGCATGATTGTACTTAAATCTCATACTGCTTGCGGTGCGACAAGAATACAATTTCAGACATAGGGTAGTACACAATTTCCGATTTAATTAAATATATTAAGGAATAAAACAGAATGTATAATAAACGATCACATTCTTATTGACTGAATGCCATTTCATAAAAAACGTCGCTCAACGTAATAACGCCTTATGGTTGTTCACAAAATAACTATATTGTCAATGATTGAGCTTAAAATGTTACACTCGCGCAAGATCTTAAACATAACCGGTTAGTTTATCTTGCGAGGTTTAGAACACTGAAAATTGAAACCTTAGTGAAAACAATTGCTGGTCCTAGGAAAGATAATCTCCTCTACATTCGAAACATATCCACGTATTTAAGCTGTGATTACCATCATTTCTATTTTTCTTTTGAAGATCAGCTCATGTAAAAAATCAAACATAAATCAATGTTAAACAAAAAATATCTTTTTATTATATTCGGCGCATATTCGGACTTTAAAAATAAGGTAGAATATTAAATTTTAAAAGTTTCTAAGTTATAAAATAAAAAAAGTGTTGTCATGTTTGTTTCCTTTTTTTATTCGGATATCCACCGCATGAAATATTTGTTATGCAGTACACGTATATTAAACCACGAAAGGGTGTTTGTGGATACAAATTTTACGACATGATATCTCATCATGTGTGCCTTCACCTGGCTTATTTATGAATTTATGTAACATATGTATGGTATTTAATAAGGACGCAGTTTTCTTTCCACACACTCAAATAACAATTATACATTTGCGTCATGCAAAAATTGGTCTTATTGCTTATGCGGCAAAGCGTAGCTCAAGCACATCCTTTGCACTTGCGCAGTCTGATCAAGGGCTACTCTGTCCACTATAAAAAAAAACACTCAATTGTTCGTGGGATCTACTGAGTATCCTCCTCAGTATGCATTTCCTGACAAATATGCGCGGATACGCTTGCTGGACTGCGCTAGCAGAATATTGCATTCGATTCATTTTCGCATAACGCCGCGAGTCTTTTAAAATCTAATTGCGTCGTGTACATGGCATATCAAACCGCGATACTTTCCGATAGAAAATTGAAATCACACTGTGTGATTTAAAGCAAACTAGCAAGTGTCGGTAGCCTATTCGGGCAGGAACGATTTTCAGACAGACTCAACGCGTACGTCACACATCAGTGGTAAGATTATTAAACGATTTCACTTCTATCATGGACACTATACTATTTCGGTAGTTTTGTCTGACAAAACAAGATAACTGGCATCGAGCGATACGCTTTCATTTAGTTCTTTCTCCAAACATCGTGCTATTTGATATCTTGAAAGCAATACTGTGTTGTCAACATAAGGCGTTTATTGATAGTACATTCCGTCTGACGCTTTACTCACCCAACACTGACCGTGCAGTCTTAATGCTTAATTGTAACTGGACCAAAATGTGTCTTAAAGTTTCATCTGAACATGCAGAGAGTAGTCCGCATTTCTCCACACGGTTCTCTGTTATTTATGCTACTACAAAGACGTAGTGGTGTTGCCGATGTTACGGAAATTATGCTCAAATCAGCCAATGAAATATTGCGAATGTGTTTATTCGTTTTTGTTTCTGGCGCAATGTTAATTTTTAATTTAAGGTGAAAACCCGGGTTTAACAGCTACACCAAAAATTACAAATGTGAAGGTGCGATAAAATCCAAAATGACGTCATTATGTCGCGCGTGTTCATTATTGTACACAAGTACCAAAATAGGATCCAAATTATTCATTGTTGTTGTTTTATACTGGCATGGGATATAGATTGTGATGACATGTTAAATAAGGTGTTAGTTAATACTGCCAACGTACCCTGTACCACGTCGAGGGAACACATCAAGAGAGAAACGCCAACTATCAGTAGTACCACCTTCATCTGTGAAACAAAGTTTGAATCATTTATACATTAATATGCTTTTTAAATCTTCAAAAATTAATCTCCACAGACAACAATTTTTAAGTGCCTCTACATTAAAAAAACAAAAAATGCACATACACAATAAAAATACAAACGAGTGAAACAGGCTCAACGAAATGGAATTAAGTCGTGAAACGTCTCAATCAAATTTCGTGTGTATAGTTTTGTTTAATCTGTAATTATTGCCTGTACTGTACATTCTATAATTTTCAAAATCGTAGCAAAAACAAATTGTATAAGTTTTTAGCATTTTATTCACTGCCAGAAGCGATTTCAAATCATGTGTTATAAAAGACATTGGCTCAAAATACATTTGCAAGAAAAGCCACCCTGACGATTTGTTATTTCTCATTAATAAGATTAAGAAGTTGAAAATGACAATTTCACTTATTTACTTGATATTATGATAACATGATATGGCTTTAACTAAGAATTATTCAATCATGATAATCGCTTTATAGATTCAATGAACGAAACAGCATTATACTAATTTGTATCGCATTATTATTTATGAGGTCTTTTTTAATAAAACAATTTTAGAAATGTCGATTTTATTTCCGCCAGTTGAATTTGAAAAAGCTAAATAAATAATGAATTGCAACTTTAGTAACGAATCACTGGAAATAAAGTTTTCGAAATTCAAAAATAAAATAAAAATATATAATCATATTCATTAAATGAATCGTCAAAGAATCCAAGTACTATAGAGTAACTTATTCAACCCAGAAACTACAAAGTAGTTTATGTTACTTATTATGTTGAATACATGTATTGAAGACAAGAGCAATAACGTTTCTATGTTTGGACCGCACAAATGCCGTCAGAATACAACCGAGACGCCTTTTATTTTATATCTATAGTCGTCACCATAATTTGAGAAAAACAATAACACAAAGATATACACGCGACCTCGGCCGACTTAAGTAACTCATGGTACGACGTGCACGCTTTAAATAAAATACTGCCGTAATGTTTAGTCTTATCTCAAGAACTCAGTTTCAAGTTTGATACAAAGATACTATTCTTCTGTTAAAACACTTCAATTTATAACGATTCATGTTTATCGTTATATAAAAGACAATATGCCCCTGGATTTCGGTTATATGAAGTTTGCAATATGGGACAATTCTGGCAAAACACATTTATAGCGATATATTTGAAGATGATTTTGAACCATTTCAATTAACGATTATTTGACGTTATTTAAATATAAATAATGATTGTATACAATTTTAATATCGTATATATAGCAGATGTCTTCAGCAGCTGTATTGAGTGGCATCATAAGTTAAAATGAGTTTTGCTTAACAACTTAAAATGTGTACGGTTTAAGTGATACATTGAGTGTTCATGTGATGCAGGACACAAACAAAATAAAACAAAAGTCGTCTGTTATTTTGTCATTTTTGTTTCTCATTTTTACGTGAACTAAGTGCGGGATTTGGAAAGTCTGTTAACCCCAATGGTGTGCATTTACCGTTCCAATGTGGTTATTTCTGCTTAAATCATTGCTGTATGTTTGAATTGTTTGTCTTCGTACTCCCTTGTTATGTATCTGGAGTAAAATTATACTTAAATATGCATATATCCTCTTTCAAAGATATGTTAGCTGCATATATATGTTCTTGAAACTTAAAATAATTCGATATTGTCTGCGCAAAATTCTTGTTGAAATAATTATGTGTATATCGATTTCTAAGATAATAAGTTGGTATTCAAAAATGACCACTTAAAACTAAGACATGTATTTGAATTACCGTGCTATTAACATTAAAATCCCGTCTTTGTAAATTCGTTTTCAAATAAAATATTACATAAAGCAAACAAACACTATGTACAGAAGAGAATTAAATAATATGACAATGCACCCACCGTAGAAAACAGTGTTTCGGAAGCCTTATTTCGACAATATTCCAATACAACAGAACCCCCCTTAAAAGAAAGAAAAAAAAAATACACGTCACAATTTGTTTAATTGCTTTTATTCAATGAGAGAGAATGAAACCCTTAGAAAAAGGCACTCCTTCACGAGGGATACACAATGTTTTAGTGTAATGAAAACTACACAGATAGATACATGTCTTCCAATAGGTATGAAAAAAGTTAAATTTTTTAATTTGTCCTTCGATGCAGTAAACATATTAATTAAAACGTGTTTGTAAATTACTGTTTATAATTATTGGTTCCTTAAATCTACATATTTAATTGAACATATTCATTGATTGAAGCATACTGGGAGTGCATGGCAAGGATACGTTGTCATCAAATATATTGTGAAATAACTTAAAAACATATAATCCCTATTCAAATAAAGATTAGGCGATACTTAAAACGAGATGAAAAATCATCATTCTTCAAAGGAACCTCACTGACAATAAACAAATCATATTACGTCAGCATAGTGTGATATGTAAATTCAACTTTTTTCCAGATTTAAGGGAAGTATAAACAACCTAAGGATTGAGTTGTTTTTTTGACAACACTCAAAACGTTGTAGTGTTTGTCAGTTGGTCGGGATACAGTTTACCCGCTTGGTAAAAACATTAGTCGAGCCATCGACCCACCGTTACGCTCAATTGTTTGCTTGATCAACGAATTATATATGCAATTTCTCTTTATACAAACAAACTATGGTGCCATTTTTGGGAGTTTTTTTTATATTTGACTTTGTGTTCGTCTATTCTATACGGAAGTTTTGGTTGCATATTAGGATAAGATACACAAGTTTAAATATGCGAGCATGCCAGACAGCCACATAATGCAATGTGAATGTAACCATCAAGAACGAGGGACATTTTGTATGCAGATAAAATGTTATTATTACAGAGCGGTGAATACCCGTTACTTATTGCAAGATTCCTACTTAAATGTCCAGGCGATAGTTGACCTCTGTACCTTAGCACTGCTAATCTTATGACAAGTAAATATGTGTACGAATTCAACTATATCTGACACATAACAACATGGTAACCACAATTGTATAACATGTATCACTGTATAACACACCTTAACCACCAATAGGTGAAACGAATAAATATACGAGCATAACAGACAACCAAAGAATGCAAGTTTACTTAAGCATTGTATATCAATTAGTTTACCATTCTCACAGAAATGTAGTCATTTAATGCGCATATAATTACAAATTACGTATTTTGTCAGGAATTACATTCGTTATTAACCTGTTTCAAATGGTAGGAACTTGGTGTGATACAAAAAGAACTGGGTTTCTTAATTAATATCTCACAGGTCGATATACAAAGCGTAGAACAGGGTGTCGTTGTTTAAATACTTAAATTTTATGCAGTTGTTATAATATATTTACTTTTCACCGGTGGAATATAGATTGTGAAACATTTATTGGATGGAACATGTGGGTTTTTTTTTTAACATATATATACCCTTGTCAGCCCTTGGTCAGTTTTATATCAGACGCTGACGGGAATCTCCTTACCGAGATCGCCGCAGTCCTAACCAGATGGAGTGAATACTGCAGTGACATCTACAACTATCCGCTTTAATCGAACTCCAGTCATCTTCGGAACAATCCCAGACGACGAAAGACCGCCCATACTTGAGACAGAGATAACAGAGGAAGTGCGCAATCTTAAGGTAGGGAAATCTCCGGGAGTAGACAACGTCCCCACCGAGATCATTTGGCACGGGGGATAGGCAGCAATTACAACATCGACGGTACTAAGCCACTTGCTCTGTGAGGAGCAAAAGTGGCCTAAGGAGATGACCCAGTCACTGGTCATACCCCTACTGAAAAGGGGTAACCTTAAATTGTGCGAAAATTACTGCATCATTAGTCTAATCAGTAACCACAGCAAAGTCATGCTACGCATCATCCTTAATCGATTGCAAAATAAGACAGAGGTACTGCTGGCCGAAGAGCAGGCTGGATTCAGAGCTGGGCGGTGCACAGTTGAATAGATCTTAAGCTGCATAAACATCATTGAGAACCAACTCCAACTCAAACTTACGCTCTTCCACAACTTCATCGACTGTAAGAAAGCTTTCGACCGTGTGTTGTCTGATGGCCTATGGCATGTCATGAGAGGATTTAACATTGACGAAGGCCTGATGAAAGTCATTCATGAACTCTACGGAAACGCCAGCAGCGCAACGGTCAGCAGGGGGACTAATTCAGGACATCAGTGTGTGTCCTTCAGGGATGTCTGCTCTCTCCTGTACTGTTAAACCTTTCCCTTGACCTCATGGCTGACACCAACAGTAAACTTAAAGATCTCACCAACGGACTCTATGAAAGAGAAAGAACATACGGAATGGAGGTCAGCACGGAGAAGTCGACGATCATGGTGAACAGGACGACCAACAACAGTGCAGACATCAACATGAATTGCAAGAAGCTAGAATAAGTGATCAGCTTCAAGTACTTGGGCGCAATCCTATCAAAGTATAGTAACAGTATCGCGTAGTCCGAATAGGAAATGCCATGGCGACCGCAGCGATGGCCAGACTGAGCAAGTTGTGGACAAGCAGCGCCATCAGCTTCCCCACCAAGTACAGGTTCAAAAGTCCCTCTTAATCTCCATCCTACTATACGGCTGCGAGACGTGGACGCTTCACGAGGATACAGAACGCATGATACAGGTATTTGAACATCAATGTATCCGAAGACTGATTCGCATCTTCTTTACGGAGCACAACACGGAGCTAGTCCGCAACATGACCACAGCACAAAAGCCCCTACTGGCGACCGTCAAACGACGAAATCTAGCTTGGTTTGGACACGTCACCAGCCACGACTCTCTGTGCAAGACTGTTCTCCAGTTCATATTAGAGGGAGGTCGACGTCGATGAGTAAAATACGTTTACATTATTTTAGTTATACAGTCAGGTTAATAGCTAAAGCGATTTTTAAAGAATTATGCTTTAACGCCATTACGTGCATAATTAATCTATCATGTACATATAATTAATGCTATTTCTACCCGTATATCATAAGGACGGTTCCGCCTTACTTCCAGTTTAACTTATTTGAGTATGCAATCATAACGAAGAAATTGCAATTAAAACAAGTAGCGCTTACTTATAGTATCAAGTGAATATGCACTCGTTTTTCTTACCCTCTGACATAGACTTGTGTAAACGACAAACTGCACGACAGTGTCATCAAGTCATCAATATACAGATTTATCTTTGTCTTAGAGACACTATTCACCGAGAAGTTTGCAATAAGAGATTTATAGGTGCAAATAAATAGCCCATTCAGATATTTCAAAATGATTTTGCACCACTTGAGAGATTATTCGACGTTATAGCTCAATATTTGTGCTCAATTAAGGTATTGCACATAACCATATTCGTGATTTGACAGGCTAGGTACATATTTATTTAAACGCTTCACATCAGTACTCTTCACTTGGTTTAAGAGATAGCAATGCTACATGCCAAGCCAAAATATGATATTGGTTTTATGCATTATTTTGGACATACTAAATGTATTACTACCTAAACATCCAAGAGTAGTTGTATTGTATACATGTCATTAGACATTTTTCTTTTGATAAAATAATGAAATATATTGTCATATGCATATTCGAAACATGATGAGTTTCAAATTTATCATTATAAAACACAAAAGTAGCAACGGGCGGAACTGATTCTCGTTTAACATTAATTTAATAATAATTCATGGGGCATATGAATAAAATGCGCGCGTACGATATACGTGTATATATTATAATGCTCGCACCAGGTGATCTGTAACAACAATGTAATGCCTTTTACATGAATATGCTTACAAGTTTATTGATTGTCAAACTGAATTGGTCTCATGTCAGGGCAGTGATGATGGCAAATGCTGTGTGTATTATAATTTTAAACTCCAAAAATGTGGTAACAATTTCTGGCTGAATGGTTATATCAAGTTGCCAAAATACATGCCGACATAATACGAAAACTTAAAAACAAGCATTCTTTAGAACAATTAATGAGATTGTCACAACACAACATTCTCCCTCTACATACGTGTTAGTTTATTATAATGCAACGACAGAGATCACGATGTAATCAAGAGCACTCACTGATAAGAAAACAAAAATCCCCAAGTGACGTTCACATTTTATGACTAATATATTTGCCTACCATTATGTAACATATGAAATGGGTTCTTTAAATTCCCCACATAATTCCCAATATGGAATATTAATCTGCTGTTTATGAAAATATCGATCCGTCCGTCTATTTATTTAAGGGCCTGTATGGTGTCAAATAGAACACGTATCATGATGATTAAACACGAAAAATATAGTAACGTTTAAGTATACGTTTTGAATTCGTCGCAGCGGATGATATTAAGGTTTTTGTTTCATCGTTTTGTTATTGCAATTAAATATGTAATTGAGAATCCCCTATCAAATAGCATAAACCATCTAAGCGAACAAAATGATAATCAATCGCTCCAAAAATAAAGTCACTGATAAGAAAAAGCTCCCGTCGTACGTTCAAAAAGTGAGGCGTAGTACATATGCTTCGAAAGTCCACAATTAAAGACATTTGGCGAAACTCACAGTTTTCTAACGGTTCTGAAATTCTAGACATATGTTTATAATTTGATTATTATTTTTTTACACTATTACAACAGTATCGTTCATCAATATGGGCATGTGGGTGAACAGTTATGCATAAGACACTGAGTCGCAGTTGATATGGTTTCCGCCTAGAAGCTTTCGATTTCAATCCATTTCATAACATCGCGCACTGGTCATACACACGAAATGGACATAAGAGCGACTTCATAAATCTTATGCGTTCGATTGAATCCAGCTATAATGAATTCATTAAATCATTGGACAATATATATATATATACATCTGATCAAATTTAAGTATGATTAAATTAAAACAGATTCGGCTTCTAGAGTGGTCATATGTTGTTGTTTTTTTTCTAAAAAAATGTTCATGACAGTCAATAAAAAAAAGGTCTCGTTCTAACGATACATAACAACGTATTATTTAAACAATATGAATATATCAAAATGTCTTACAACATAGTTAAATTTACTTTCAGCTTCTTTTTTTAGTAGTCTCAACATCCTTAAAATGAAACGAACAGACATTTCAAAATTGAAACAAACGTCTCTAGGACTAAAAAATAAAGCTTTGGGAAAATGCAGCCAATATATTGGTAACATCCAAGTCTAAAAATCAGAAAATAATTTTTGACATGAAATCATTCTCATTTATACCTTTTCCCTCTGTAGTCGAATCTTTTGATGATGACGTGGAAATCCGTCGGTCAAAGCTAACAATACATCTGGCACTAAACCTTTCTACATTTCTGCCATGTCACAATCCACCATCCAAAGAACAGAAAACATTGACAGTGCGACTGCAAGCAAGAGAGTTACGAAAGTGAAAATGTAAAAAAAACAAAAGAACCCAAATTTAACTGTTTCGGTCGCTTGTTTGAGATTGACATTGAAATCTTTGAATAATATGTTGCAATTTAGCTTTAGTGCTTTTACAGTCAGTTTCGGTGTTTTTGGAGGTGTTTTGAGAAAACAAATGCAATCATCAGGGCACAGTTATATATATATTTTAAAACTACTATCAGCAATTTTGTAAGTAGAGATTAATGGGCCCAAAAAAAAGGCTCATTTAAATATTTCAAGATAAGTTTGCACACATTGAAATAGATTTGGCGTTATTGCTCAATATGTGTTCTCTATTCAAATATGGCACCTAACGATTTACTTAATATGACAAGCAAGCACATTTTTGTTTTGAATGCTGCACATATTTACTCTACACATGTTTAATGAACTATTAAAACTATATACAAAACGGAAAATAAAATAATATTTGTATTCAATATAATACATACACACTGCATCAATGTCAAAATTCATTATGGTTGTGAAACAAAACCATACCCTGATATAACAGAATATTTTGTCAGATACATATACAACACAATGACGAGTTGACAATTGGTTGCCTTTCCTAACGCACAATATAATTGAATAAACGGAACTGTTTCTCGATAAACATTGATAAAACATTTATTAATGGGGAATATGTATTAAGCGTGTACGATAAGCGCTTTTTAATTGTAATGTTCACAACTTTTAACAATTAAATGTTATGCAATTTTATATGCTTACTTGCAATGGTGTCCAAAGTGTCAAATATCGTCTCGAGTTTGAGATCTAATTGTAGCAAATACTTTTTGTGCTTTTATGAGCAACATTTTTTAACTCTAAAAGTTCTAAAAGTTTGGTACTAATTTTTAATTGTTTGTCTCACTATTTTCACAAATATTTATGCCGGTATAAAACGACAATTTGAAAATAAGCACTATCGCTGTTTACCTTATCACCTGTTCACACATAGGCGCCGCTTCTAATAGGATCAACGCGTAATCGAAAACGTGGCCGATCGTGACAAATCGCAGGAGAAACGTAGTGGAGTCTTCATAAGCGCAGTATGATCGCGGTACAGTCTTCATGATCGGAGAGCTCTACGCTCTCACCTTGCTAATTTTGAACATGCTCACCTTTTTCAGATCGTGGCTTGATCGGGATGATCGTCGTAAAGTTGAAGTTCTGTGAGAACAGGGGATACTAGAGATTGAAAAATGAGATGGTCTCAATGTTACATTTATTAATTGCATACGTCTTAACATATCATTCTGTAAATAAAAGGGATCAACATTTGACAGACTTTCAATATGTAATAAGAGCAGCCACTATTTAGAAACGTCCCCATATGACATTCACATCAGATAACCAATATATGTATTTTAATATGCATATAAATAATGGATTATTAAAATTGGCAACATGATGCAAAATATTAAAATAGTTGAAACATGCATATGTCTAAAGCTTTATATGAGTTTATAAGCAGCACGGCTCAGTCCGTCAATCCATTTAATACTGTGTCAAATAACAAAATCATTAAATTAATTGAACATGCAAACAGGATTAATGTTAAAGTGTACTTATTGATTGCGCCTCAGCGGACGTTTTTCCCAGGAGATTGTCTCATCGCAAACATTCTGTTTCGTGCCTTCATGTTTTTAAGAGTGCCCACTTAAAAAAAGTTATGCTATCTAAACGTTTAAAATGAGTATCTATCATTCTTCAAATTGAAGTCACTGATAAGACACAACCTGTTTACGCTCGAATAGTGAGGCGTTTTGTCCATAGTTTAAATATTGAAAGCAAAGTTGAGAAACTTACTTCATATATCGGGGTTTAGATAACAGAAATATGTTTATGCTTGTGTGTTAGTTTTGCATATTGTATCCGCCCAGTCCATCGATCCATCAAATCGTACCGCTTTGTTCATCTGCCCGCTTGTGGATTTGTACGCATGCAGAGTTCGTAAGAGAAAATGCAATTGGGTGGGAAGAATGTACGCAAATCAAAGCGTATACCGTTTAAAATACAATATTAGTTTAGTACCGTTTATCTATGTTGACGTTCGGAGAGCAGTCATATAAACGTCGCTGAGGCTTAGTAGATATGGTATCTGCCTAGAAAAATAAAGTTCTTGGGCTCGATCAATACGCTAGGAGAATTCTCATTGTCTACATGCGTTAATACATCAAGTACTGGTTAAACCCGAAAAGCGGTCAACAAGATAGTCTCCATCAGTATTAGGCGTTTGATACAATCCAGCTTAAATTAATGGGTTTGATCTTGTGCTTATTTATGTATATTGTGAATATGAGGTTAACTATCAAATTAAACGTTAAAACTGGTTTTGAAGCAACCACATCTCAAAATAGATAAACCATTATTTAAGCAATTCAAATAAAGTTATTTGTATATATTGGTAAATATATAATCGAGAACGGTTAACATATATTAAATTCTACTATGTCCGTCTTTCCGCGTTTAACAAACTATTTGTCCCGGTTATATCACATCACTTATAGCCTCATCAATACGTTTAAGGAATGGAACATTTAAGATTAGTGTGACGTGAACAATTATATTGCTCAACCATTTGTCCAATTCAATCGGACTAGTGCGATAAAACTTCAACTGTTTGGATCAAACGAATACTTGTACTTAATATTTTAAATTGTAACTAATTATGCTGTGTAGATTATCGGTCCTGTTCTACATACATGTATAGAAGCAGAAATGACTAGAAAAATGTATCCCTATGGCGTCTGTCAATCTTTTTGTGTAATTATAACTTATACCAAACAATATATGCTTGATTACTGATTTTGCGATAATTGTTCATAATAAGAGGCGAAGTTCCTGAGAAATGATTTGTCAAAACAAAATGATAGTAAAAGTAATAAATGTTTATAAAATGAAAGCAAACATATGGCAATGTAGTGAATTTTGCCTTTAAGTAAATTTACTCATAACCATTAATATATGGCGTTCCTTTATTTAAATAGACATGTAACACTCTACTCATATACACTTATTTTCTGTCGTCTTAAATTAAATTAATTTTAATAAAATATCATTAAATCGAACAAACTAACAAAATATTTGAATGAAAATCCATATCATTATATTCAAGCGCAACTGTTAATATTCACATTTTTTAGTTTATATGAAAAAAATTCATCGTGAAGTGTGACATTTAACAGTTCGTCCGTTTTCACAGACACTCGTTTTAGTCAACGACCTTGAACATGAAAAAAAATAAGTTTTTATTTTTATGTTGTATTTATTTACATTACTAGCAATAAATTCATCATATAATCCATTCATTTTTTATTTCTCCTAATTATTTAAATAAGAAAGTATAAAAAGGAACAGTTTATTCTGGAACTATTTTTTACGTGACACAATCGTTAGTTAATAGTCGTCAGGAATATTGTGTACCGGGAGGACCGACTTGAATAATTATTTTGCTATTCCAATAAATCGATTTTCTTTTATAAAATGTGTTAAAGACATAATTTAAAATGATGCAGGATAACTACAGGGTGCCGATATGAAAATTGTTTATCCGATTCGGTCCGAAAATGAAAATAAAGCTCGCCCTATTTTCATTTTCTAAGCCTCGCCGGATAAACTTTCTCCGTCTCGGCACCAACTATGTATACTCTATATGTCAAAAACCAATAAAAATCCATATCAGTTTGTGTGCATATTTTTTGCAGAGTGATATTTCTGAGGGCAGACATTACCAAGTAATTAATATTACTATTTATATAAATAAAAATATATATGGATAATATCACGAACGTTAATCTGTGGGACCGCACGAACGCCTTTAAAATAAATACTGCCTTAATTTTGAGTATTTTAAGGAGTCAGTTAGAAGTTTGATTCCTTTATTGCAAAAACATTGCGGTTTCTCAAGAGACATGCACATTTTTTAGACGATATACTCTAGACCGTTTGTATTTTTTAGGTGAGATTATTTTGTGAAAACGAAAGAATTTTTGTCTGATATTTCGTGATGATTTTGATCATTTGAACGATTATTAGACGTTATTGAATTATGTACTGTGCTTGCGTACATTCAACACTTCACACATCAGATGTCGGTAGCATATTTCATGATAGCAAAGCATTCGGTATACACACATTTGTTAAACAACTTACAATAGTGTGCGGCTCAATTGATTAATTGATTTATTTATTATACAGTTGAAAGAACTAACATAGTATCGCTATTATCTTCTGTTATTTTTATGTCAATTCTATACCTTTTCTTACGAGTAGGTATTGATGGGCTAAGTTTGCGGTTTTGCTCTCCTTTAAACAGGTTTAAACCTTTTGTATTTCAAAGGCCTTTTCCATGGTTTAGTTTTATTATTCCTATATATATACGTTTATACTTTAATATTTATTACGACTCATGTGACTTCTGAAAAACATCAGAAATACTTAGCACCAGAATTTCCAGCCTTCTATTAAGGGAAAAGTATTTACTGCATACATAATGTTTCAAACTCAAAATAGCTCGATATAGATTGAAATTCAATCAATACATTTATATCATTTGTGTATTTGTATTTCAAAGCAAATGGACATCAAATACGACCACCTATCAACTAAGAAATGCATTGATAAACTCCTGGTATTACCATTAATGCCAAATTTTAAAATCCTTCTCCATATGAAAGATATTACATTTAAAAAGAAATATCTCCCGAAGAGAATAAACTGATTAAAATAAAACGACGTTTTAATTGTATTCAAACGACAGATGGATGTATCTCAAAATTTATTATTTGATGCAAAAATTATAATGACTTTTACCTGTTTACATTGATGTTCATAAGTATTTGTTTCTTTGATAACAAATTTATTTATTGGGGCATACTGGGAGTTTGTGTTAAGAATACGATGTCGTCAAGTCTATTTCGGAATGAAGAAAAATGAAAATCCCCATTCAAATAGAGATTATGGGATACGAAGAACGAGCTGAAAATTAATCATTTATCAAAGGAAACTTTCTGACAAGAAACAAATCATGAGGTTTTATCAACTCGTGATCTGTAAATACAAGTGAAATCCAAATTAAAGAAAAGTAAACACAACGAACTGATCTAGTTTTTTTAAAACGCACTCATAACTTTGCAGTGTTTGTCGGTCGGAATCGCGTGTATCTCATTTGTGGAAATATTTGTTTATCGATCTATCGATACGTTATTGTTTGCTAGTTCAAAATAGTAACTATATATCCACCCTTTATACGATCAAACTATGTTAACATGTGTATGGGTTTACTGTTTAATATGATGTTTTCACTTCTATTCTATATGCTGTGTTGAATTTCTGGTTCAACTTTATTTAAAACTATACAATTAAGAACCAGTTGAGGGATTGTGTTACTTTTAAAGTTAGGCCATTATTTTTCAATAAAGTTGTTCACAATTCCCGGCTAAATGCCCAGATCTTATGTGAGTCCTGTTATCACCGTAATATTTCAACAACGTACGCTTATGACTTAACTAAATTGCATAAACAAGTTCATCACCTGTATCCCTGTGCAAAACACTGAACAAATAAATTGAATGCATAGATATGCGATCATTTCAGACTGCTACAGATCGCAACATGAATGGTTTATTACAAATGCCGTAAAAATCCAGATCTAGCGTACCACTCTACTCACTCTTATACTTATAGTAACATATAACGTATTTATGAATGTTTACAGTGGGTATCAGCAATAGAAACAGGCATGAAGCCAACGTTTGAAAAAGAAATTTCTCAAATTAGCAAATGAAATGTTAAGAATTATGAAATCTGGTCTTCTGTCTGGCAATGTATCCAATATTAATTTTGCCTTTCCGAAATGTCAACACCTTGGTCAGACAACTACGCAGATATAAACATAGATGATTTTTAATGATTATTTCAGTCGATCTTACTTACAATTTTAGGTTCCCGTCTGAACGCAAAATTTTCTAACACTGTGTTTATGTTTAAAAGTTAATTTGCTCAATCAAACCATCCTCCCTTCTGTATTTTGACTTACAAAGAACAAATGTATCCCAGACATTGATGTCAAACACATATTTTGACAGAGAGGGAAATACATAGTATTATACAGTGGACACAAATGACAAATAACTTAATTCAACTTAATGTAGTAGTGGTTCCAACGCCGTTTTATATTTCAATTTTCATTTTAATGATTATGAGAACAAGAAAAGAACATAGTTTAGAAACATAGTTATTCGCATTTAATCTATGGAAACAACAATTTTTCTGAAGTGAATCAATTAAGCGATATTCAAAGACGTGTGTTTTCAGACCATTACTTTTATGCATTATTTTGACATGAATCGAGTTATTATTTTTTGCCGTATGCAGGACGCCGCTTTAACTCCCGTTTTACGAATGTGATCCTTAAAACATTACGAACAAATTCCAGTCAGAAAATGGCATTAACGCACATGTTCAACGCAAGTATGCATTTTCTTCCCATTTACATAGAATTTTGCAAAACGACAAAACGAAATAGCTATATGCGTCGCCAACATACGTAACCGATTTAATAAGGTACATGAAAACAATTGCATGAAATTTTATAGGATCTCATTTCCATTATCTTTAATTTTCCATTTTTCTTCCGATCAAATGCACATAAAGGTTATTACAAATTGAAACTTTGAGTGACATTTACACAGATGTAAGTTATATTTGTGTTAACATGACAACATTTTAATACTATATAATATGTAGTGTATACACTGACAAACCGCCATTCTTTGGCCAAACTACGGCGCTGTTAAAGTTCTTAACATCCGAATCATCTACAGATGAAGGTCATGCAGGTCAACTTTTTAAGTGTGAGCAAGACCCATCACATAGGTTAAGAAATATTAAAAACACAAAAGTAAAGAACGTCTATTTTTAACCGGAATAAAACACCAATGGCAGTGATACTGAACAACTAAAAGTAGCCAATTTCCTCTTATTTGCCTTGTTTACTTTCAGTAAATAGGTACATATATTTTGTGTGCGATCTTATGAATCCATATTGACTTTTGATGAGTTAGTGGTTTTTTGTCAAACATGGCAACTCATCAAGCCATCAAAATACAGATTTATCATTATCTTAAATACAAGATTCAAAATGAAGTTTCCAATAAGAGGTTTATTGGCGCACATAATTTACTAATTTAGATGTGTCAAGATGATTTTGCACAAATTGACAGATTATTTTACGTGACTGCAAAATAAGTGAGCTTAATTTAAATTAGGAACATGACAAACTACGTGAATGGTCAGCAGTTCACTTCAGTTACTTAAGGATATATCAGTGCTTAATGCAAAGAGAACACTATGATATCGTTGTATGCATGAATAGGCATTTTATTTTACAGATATATCAATGCTTCATGTAACGCGGACAATATGATCTCGTTTTATGCATGATTGCTTGAATAGGCATTTTATTGTACAAAATCATACCGGTCCCTAACTTAATGGAATGTATTGTCGTAGGAATATACGACTCATGACAAGTTTCCGATATGTCGCTGTTCCAAAAGCTATATATTATGCAATGTACACAAAAATAGTGTCAAATTGAGGGAATCTCGATAAAAAATGAAAGTTGGAAAACAAGCGCAACCGCTTTGTTCCTTAGAAATTGATAAAATATATGGTCTTTACATTAAACAATTCCCTTTATGCATACGTCTTACAATATCATTCTGTAAATAAATGAAATCACAATTTAAATGACTATCAATATGCATCAAAGAGCAATCACTGATAAGAAAAAACCCCTTTATGACGTAAACATCGTATGACCTAAAATGTCTATCAATATGCTACGATAAGAAATGGGGTATTCAAATTAAACACATAATGTTACATATATGAAATAGTAACCACGTACACATATTCAATTTTTTGTAAAGAATTCTGTAACTCGCTCATGTAAAATAAAACATTCGTCAATAATGATTAGACACGAACACTATATAAATGTTTAATAATACTTATGTATTGCGTCGCAACGGATGTTATTTTAAGGACATGTATCATCGTAAGCAATTTCTTTCTTGACTACAAATTTATGAGAATCCGCTTTTAAATAAAGGTAAGGCTATCTAAGTGATTCAGCTGAGTAGCTATCGTTTAACAAATCAAATTCAATGATAAGAAACAAATCCCATTTTGCGTGAATTCAATTAGTGAGCCCTACAGCTTTCAGTAATTTCTACATTAAAAGGAACGTTTGAAAAACTCAAAGCTTATTTCGGTTATTTAATTACACATATGTTTCTTAAAGGGTTTTCACGTTTTAGTATATTGACAAATTTAAAAAAAGTTGTTTCAGATTCATAAATTTTCGTTTTAGTTATGGTATTTGTGAGGAAACAGTAATACTGAACATTTTCCATGCTTTTAAATATCCATTATACGCATCGTTTTACGATTTAAAAACCCTGGAAAGTATAAAGCGTTGCGACGCGAAACGATTGAATAATTTGGAGAGTTCTGTTGTTGACGTTTTATATTTTGTTAAACTACGAGACTTGCTTATATAAAGTATACAATACATCACTAATTTTGTGAGCAATGAATGGCCGAGTGGTCAAAGCGGTAGACTTTAACTCCAGGACTCCAGGGGTCAGTGGTTCGAGCCCAGTTGAGGACCAACCTTTTTTTTCTTTTATTTTAATTTAATTATTGTTTTTTTTACTGAGGCGTTTTATCAACGCATGCCAAAATCTGTGAAAAGGCCCCTTTTATGTTTATGTTGGTTATGCGATCATTGTTTTCTTTCTGTCCAGTCTATGTTGCCACCAAATCGTACCACCTTTTGTAGTCAGTCTGTTTATTGATTTGTTGTATGCAACGTTGCATACAAGTAGAAAAATATTAACATGTCGTTTAAAATAAAATAGTACAATATAATCGTATGTCAATATCGACGATGTGGTGAGCAGTTATGCACAGGTCGCTGAGGAGTAGTGGATATGGTATCCGGTAAGAGATCAGAAGCCGTCGGGATCGTCTCTCACTCTATGAGCCTTCTCAAGATTACTACTAAGGCAACATCATTTGGATATACCCATCAAATAAACTTTCAAGCGTATCCATAAGTATACGGTGTTGGTGAAACTCCAGCTAAATTTCGACTTATTCTTTAGACACGTAAAGTAAATGAGAGGCATTTGATTTTCAATATTTGCCTTTCTTAAAGACGGGGCTGTGGATATTGTGAATATTCTTGTTGATGATACTGAATAGTCGTATGTTTAGAAATGCAGTACCCCATGCTAGATGATTCAATTACCTTGCGACATATTGGTAAGGTCTTTACTTCACTCTCTAACTTTTTATTACACTTTAATACTCAGGTAAGCAGCGTTCGATGCTGCAGTACTAAACTATATGGACGCATTTTAAAGAATCTTCATTTTCATGAAACACCTTTTAAAACATATACGTAGAAAACAAACATTTAAATATTGAGTATTTCATAAAATCACTGAATGTCGTGTAATTGTCTTATACATACTGATTTAATTTTTTCTTATATAAAGGCCGTCACTTATCACAAATACATTTTAGCTACGCTCTGGGAAATGGGATAACTATTTTTCGCACATGCATTAAGCGTCGTTTCCCCAGACCGAGGATGAAAATATTTGTATCATCAAATTATGATATAAGAGATAGCTGTGTGATATATTTCCTAAATACTGTAGATGGGCGCTTAAGAACAGCCCGTTCTAATTCATTGATTTGTTTGAGGTATCGTAACGTGCTAACTTTTACGCGACTTTTCCCTCAGAATAAGCCATAACATTTTACATGCCGTGACCAAACGATTACCTTTACTGATCTTATAGGGGCCTTTTTATGTTCGATAAATTGAAATTTTTTAAAAACGTTGATGATATTTGTGAGGAAACAGTATTACTGAACATTTACCGTTCTCTTATATAGCCATTATATGCATCTTTTGACGATATAAAAACCTGAAAATTATAGAGCCTTGCAACGCGACACGATTGAATAATTTGGAGACTTCTGTTGTTGTCGTTATATGTTGTGAAACTACGAGGATTGCATATAAAGTATAGTATATATAAGTATAAAATACATCTTTCATTGCATGCAGAAGGATGGTCGAGGGGTCTTAGTGGTAGACTTTTTACTTCAGGACTCCAGGGGTCAGTGGTTCGAGTCCTGTTGAGAGTTACTTTTTTCTTTTTTTAAATTTTATTCTTGATTTTTTACTGGAGCTTTTTAGAGCAAAGTTTACATTTATCAATAGAAATCATTTAATGACAAACTTAAAAACTTGCCATATTCTGTTAAAATGCCCCTTTAAAATATAACTCCATTAATATTCTCGGATATTTTAAAACCTAAAAAGTATAGCAAGACTAGAGAGAGTATAATTATGGCGGCCCTAAACTTTTCAGTATGATAAAAAGAGACAAATGATGTTTCTTATATAATAGATCCCACTCGTTTTTATATTGCAGTGGAAGCATTTATAGTTGAACAGCTTAACATTCAGGATAACAAACACATTTATTTATAAACATACAAGATTAATTAGACCTTCGGAGTGTCAACTAAAACACTGTAGTATTTAAGCCGCAAGTATGTATTTCGCTATTCAATAAAATAAAGGGAAACAAAGCTCAACGGTATTCATCATTGAACTATGCGAATTTACTCCCTTGTTAACGTCACATTATCGTGTATCAATTTTGGTTAATGAATGTCAGCAACATTACTGGATTTGTTGCTAGATTATTAGTTAAAACAAAACTTGAATTTCTTTACCTAGATATCGGACCAGCAATTTATTCGTATCCTGTCCGGACTTGAATTTTGGCAATCCCTGAGATTCGGACAACCCTTTACGTCAAGACCTCCACCCTAGACCATAGTGTCCTCACTCAATGAAGAGTAACATATAACATAAGAAAGAACGCCAACAATATTTTAATTCATGTTTACTTACTGGTTCAAAATTATACCATGTCGGTAAAGGTTGTGAAGTAATGCATCAACATCAAGTATGTGATTCGGCGGTCCAATACGTTACATAGCTTTTTAATAAGTGTTTTGTGACAAGCACATGTTTTAAAATGCAAAAAATATGTCAGCCAACGTCAAGTAGACATACAATGACCCAATATCAGGTAAAGCAACTCGTTCTAGCTGAATCATATTGACAGGCGTCACCCCGATTTGTGTATCACTCTTGGTATACATGTATATTACTGACTGCATTGTATGAGCATTCAGTGAGAAAGGATTTAACACACAAGACAGACACTTGGGGATTATCATCAGGACCCCACCTTTGGGGTGGGTTTCTGTCTTAATGGACGAATAATTAGTTAATTTGAATAGTGTGTGGACTTTGAAACGTCGTATTAATTACGACTTAAAATACAAAGACCAATTCTTCGAAATTTTGTGTATGCATTATTATGCGACAAATCACATGGATTTTATTTAAAGGGGCCTTTTCACGTTTGGGTCAATTGACACAATTGAATAAAGTTGTTTCAGATTCGCATATTTTCGATTTAGTTATAATATTTGTGAGGAAACAGTAATACTGAATATTTACCATGCACTAAAACAGCCATTATATGCATCTTTTGCCAAACAAAAAACCCGAAAATTATAAAGCGTTGCAACGCGAAATTAGTTAATAATTTGGAGAGTTCTGCTGTTGTCGTTACATCTTGGGAAACTAAGAAGATTGCTTATATAAAGTATAAAATACGTCTAAAATTGTATCCGGAAGGATGGTCGAGTGGTCTAAGTCGTAGACTTTTTACTCCAGGGACACAAGGGGTCAGTGGTTCGAGTCCTCCTGAGGGTTACCTTTTTTCTTTTTTTAAATGCTATTCTTGATTTTTTACTGGAGCCTTTTACATCCAATGTTTATATTTATCAATAAAAAGCATTTAATGACACACTTCAAAACATGACAAAATCTGTGAAAAGGCCCCTTTAACCGTTTGGGTAGCTATATTAACACAATTAGGTATTCTTAGGTAGTCATATGTGGGCATTATTCTGATAAATTATGATACATTGTTTGTCACCCAAAACTTAACTATTGAGGGTCTTACTTTGGCTAAAGACAGTGACAGTTTCAAGACGGTTAATGAAGATAAAATTGTTTTATGTTTATGTTAAAGCTGTGTTGTTTGTATTATCTGTCTCTGGTACTGTATATGTAATTTGTAAATTGCCTTAACGTCAGAAACTAGCGGACGGCAACACGACGTAATATCCAGAGAATGGTTTGAGCTTTTACTAGGCCTTAAATTAATTAGAGGAACATGATGAATCATGAGCTCTCACCTAAGTTAAAGTTAAATATCTACTGACACTCCAACACTTAACACTTTTCTGCATTTGAATGAATATCTTATTAACAACGGAAACCACTTTGACGCAGTTCAGTTGTACACCAAATTAAGCAAACGATATGAGTCTTTGTCACTGCGGACAACTTTCTTCATGTACATGTGCTTATGTCTTGATACCTTTTCATCCAGAACATCTGTTTCTGATACTCAAATCGCTTTCTTGTCATATCAGTTTCAACATATATATGAATATATTCTGACGTATGTCTGTCACTACTTTAAATGTGTATACATGCATGGGCATACAAATAATGGAGAAGAATCATATAATAGTTGTATATCCCGTTCTAATCAATTGTCTGAACTCATGATGTATGTGTTACTTTAAATGTGCTGTATACTCATAAATGTGTTTCGAACAGTTCAGTTTTTTTTAAACTTAAGGTATAAGGACGTAACTGCACAATCAAAGTAATATCCAATAGAATGAAATAATGTATTATTAGTATATGTGTCATATGTACTAAAAATAAATTTAAAAAACTGTTGGAAGATTTTATATGACCGGTAAGATAAACATTTAGAAAGTTCAATAAACAAATTAATATTGTGTGTTGGTTGTATAATAAATGCTGATATTGAGATAACATGCACAGTAAGTAGAAATAACTTTCAGAAGTGTTCAGTATCTAATTTCAAAATGCGTGAATTTGAACAAACAATTTTAGACTATAATTTTATAACACAAAGAGTGCATCTTAATACACTGTAAGTAATTGACATTCGAAAAACAAAGGTTTTCCTCATATCATGCCAATTAAATACAACTTATATAAGTATTAAGACATAGTAACAATAAATACATTACAGACAATTCCACACAATCCTTGCTAAGATTAACCTAAAAGTGTCCTCGATTAATGCATATTTTAAAATACCAGTTTGTATCAAGCAAAATAGGTAGAAGTTAAACCATAGGTATATAGTAGCAGGGTATTAAAAACCTCATGTGCCATGATTATCAATACATTGGAAACTAGGTATAAATTTTACTTTGTTATTAAGTCGAATGCATTTACCACACTTTTCAAGTTAATGTTGGACAGTCATGCTTCAGTGTGAAGTTATTGACGAAAAGTAGGAAAAAAATGTCAGCAAAGAATGTATCACATCACGCTGGCTGTACTAAACGAATTACCACCATACGATTTGTACAAGGGCGGAAACTCCGACAGTGACAAGAACGGTAACCGGTGTGTACCTGGTAGAAGGCGAGCCTATGTTTTCACCTGGTGCGTAAGTAGCTAAAATTAATATAAAACAAATATGTTGGATTTCGTTGTGTAAACGTTATATATTCATATGAAAGAAAATAAAAATGTTTATAAGCGCTTCCTTTTCGTGGTATACTATTAAGATATTGCTCGGCAACACATATTTACAAATTTTGTATTAATTTTTTTTGTATAGTTATCCTATTTTCGATATTGTATTTTATATTATATTATGAATAAAATAACGGATATCTTTGGTTTCGATATCATAACACCATGACCATAAAGACGCGCGTCGTGTTATATTTAAACTATATATTTCTATTGAAATTTAAAAAATAGCGTTTATATTTTTATGTTTGATTAAATAGATTTTATTTTTTTGAACTTTTATATTTGCGCTCTATGTTATAGAAAGCGTGCCAACGATTTAACGGAATTGTTCGGTTTATACAAACACGAGTTGAAAATGTCATATGTGATGGCGATTCTAATAATTTAATTTCGATATTTATTGCGCACATTGCGTACGTTCAGTATTGATTTTCAGTGAGGACAATACAGTATTACCTAATGAAATTTGAAAAGGTGTAAGGTATATTCAAAACATGGAAAACATAAAGAGTACACTGGTACAAGAACCCGACTTACCATTTTCAGATACTGATCAGCCAGTCCAAGGTCCCGATGCTACACTTCCGGAGCCCGATATACAATTCCGGATCCCGATGTACCACTTCCCGATGTACCACTTCTGGATCACGATGTACCACTTTCAGATCCCGATGAACTAGATACCGATCCCGAAGTATCAAACCCCGTTCCTAATGAAACAGATCCTGATCCCGCTGAACCCGATCCCGTTGTAACATTTCCGAGTTGTCCTTTCCAGGTGATAGATATGTCACCTGTGACTGAACCCTGGAAACCGACAATGAGAACTTCGATCGCAACCAACAGAAGAGCCTTTATCTGTCAAACCAATTAAATATTGTTTAACCCGATTTCCAAATTATAACTGTAACTCATTTCCAATCGCTCCACCTCACATACTCTGACGCTGTTTGCATGTCTCCAATACTTGCAAAGTGATATGAAATTATGCGTATTTCTCTAAAAGGGACATTTTCACATATTTTGGCCTGTATTGAAGTTTGTCATAAAATGCTTTATATTAATAAATGTAAACATCGAATCTAAAATAACAGTAAATAACAAGAATAAAATTAAAGAAAGAAAAAAGTAACAAAGATGTATTTTATAATTTATATAAGCAATGTTCGCTGTATCACAAAATATAACAACACCAACAGAACTATTCAAATTATTCAATCGTTTCGCGTTGCAACGCTTTATACTTTTCATGTTTTTAAATCGTCAAAAGATGCATATAATGGATATTTAAGAGCATAGTAAATGTTCAGTATTACTATTTCATCACAAAAATCATAACTCCAACGTAAATTTGCGAATCTGAAACATTTTATTTTAGATTTGTGCAATTTACCAAATCATGAAATGATCCCTTTAATCTGACGGAGTAATATGACACAAAATGCATGCGTATTTACATTTCGAAGATATACAAACTATGCGCGTGTCTATTTACCTAAGAAATGTTCAACGGGTGCTTTTTATACTATTTTTAATATAAGTTGTGTTGATTACACTGAGTGTTTTTCAGTATATACATTTATGTAATATTATATTATTTTTTTATATTTAGGCTCTGATAATAAGTGCAATTAGTGGTCTAATTGATTGTAAAGATCAAATCTTTTTGCATTAGTTTTGTTAAATAAAGAAGAATAACATTTATAAAAACGAGATCCATAGTCATAGCTTACAAACATATAAGTTTATAGATCAGTATTGTGCAATGCTTATTAGATGAGAAAATGAAGTAACCTATCTATGTACGGGTACAGCAAAACAGTGAATACATTCATACGCAGCTTTCTATAGACAGTAACGCATATTCCAATATTTGACTTTCACTTTTATATTGTTAGTATAAACAGGTATTTATGATGAGGTATTGATATTGTCAAACAATAACTAAAGTTATTTTAGACGTTTTATGTAGATTATTAAATACGATTTTATCAAGGTACATGGTGCATGCAATTTCGAAGATATATTTTAAGTACTTCATGCCAGTGTCCTATGTGTATTATTCAATTTATAACCATTTTCTTCTTAAAGATTTCCAAAAAATAAGATATGAATGCCTTGCAAACACACAAGCAGCTCTTAATCAGTATAACAATTGTTGTACTTGCCTAATAACATGGTCTATCTTCTTTTGTAGCCATTGCAACAATGCAACTTAAAACATAGTTTACGACGTGCACTTCTAGGTTTATATGTTTCACTTAAACAGCTAGTTCATTAAGTATTAAGGTAAGCATTAATATACATTTCATATCATATCATAAATTGTATTTACGACCGCACCAAACATATATCGGTGTAATGTTGACGCTAATTATATGTTAACATACTAGTAAATAAAACTTACTCCGTGTTTTCTTAGAATACATACAAAGGGAAACATAACAGAGCGAATTTGTATTCTTTTATTACAATTATTTCAATGCAATTAATGCTTTTCTAAATAATTGACTTGCTTATTTAAAACATAATTGAAAAACAAGTTATTGTATTCAGATATCAACGTACCTTTGCAGATGCATAAACTATGGGCCGAATATATATTGGTAAACATGATCTCAGCTTATATATGGTGCAGTCACCAGAGTTAGGACGTGTCAATATATCGCACGTAACTCAATTAATCGCCATTTTCAATAGCGTCTCATTATGAAATGAACAATTTATTGCACATAACGTTTTTAAAGTTTCTCGCAAGGTAAACTGAAACTGATCGTTCTAAGTTGCGAAACGACATTTGCAAATGTCCAAAACCGATTGCTACATAATAATTAATCAAGTTAAAATAGTCATAACATCATACGTTTGACAGTCAGTATAATCATGTGTATTCTGATTGTGAGTTGTCGCATAACCCACAACAAATTACCCATATAGGTTTTCGTCACTTCCTTTTTTATATGTTTTCTGCGATTTAAAGATGTCCCCCACCATACCAATAAGTTAAAGTTTTGTCAGATTACCTTATAAAAACAAATAAAGAAGAAGTATGCATACATGTTTCTATAGACAATAAGAATGCCGTCTCAAAATTATGATTTTTTAACAATGTGTATTGACGCCATCTCGCGCTAAATCACATTGTTGATAAATCCTGATAATACGAAATACTGAGTACAACTATTCAAAAACATCATCTAGTTTCGATAGTCTTATTCATTTAATAAAATAGTACTTGAATGATAATCAATTGTTCATACAGGATAATACGTGTCTTATTCTGAGAAAATTGAATGTATGTGCGTAAAGTGTCGTCCTATATTAGCCTGTGCAGTCCGCACAGGTTAATCAGGGACGACACTTTCCACTTTCATATATTTTTTAGTTTCAAGGATGCCCCTCCTTACCGAAAATCAAGTTTAAGCGGAAAAAGTCGTCCCTGATTAGCCTGTTCGGACAACACAGGGATGACTCTTTACGCACCTACATTAAGCCCTGTTTTCTCAGAGCGAGTCTCATATGTTTGCGAACATGCCATTCCAAGAAAAGAATTGAAGTAACGTGTTATGTGGTCTGCAATATCATTCCATAGTTATATCTAAATATAAAGTATTGTATCATATTTTAGAGTGTTCACATACTATTTGGTATCTCCTGCAAAATAAACTTGATGGGCCCTTGAAGTTTTACGTTTTGCGGTTGTAGTTGTAAAAGCAACATTAATCATCAATAATCTGTAATAATTTATATGGTGCTGTGATTTTAGAAAACTAGCTTTTACATTAATAAGGCAACTAGTTTATTGTGTTTCGTGTAGATTTTCCTTTTCCTACAACTTATATTTCTTGGAACGATGTCTTTTTAGCAGTAAAACGCTCAACGCAGACACGACTCCAAATAATAGTGTGGTACACGTCACATGCACCGCAAAAACACCTTTTAACTCATCAAAATAGTTTCTCTTTGTACACTGGCAATTAAAATGAATAAAAATCCCCCAAAGAGAACTAGTCCTATCGTCAACACGACGCAAGCGTTTTACTTTGAAATAAAACTTAACTTAGTAAACGTTGATTTATTGAACTAATTTTGGGATGGATATAGCATGATTACTTTTTGTAAAGAGGCAGTTCCTTAATGTCGACAGAAGGAATGTTTGGTTAGGGTGTTAATATAAGTCATAAATAACCAGAATAAACATGAATGTGTTTGAAACATTTAACACCTGTGACTTGATTGAAATATGTGTACAAAAACCATTCGTTATCATGCTAGATTTTGAGTGTTTACAGCTCAATCAGCATAGTGAATTGCTCATATCAGTTTCTACACCTAAACCAAGCTATTTGATTTTTAAATGCAGCGGTAAGACAAAACAATTCGGAAATCACGCTGAAAAATATATTTTATATAATTTTCGTTACCACACGCCCACTATCTACTTAATAAAGGCAATGCTTCTTATTTCTTGTTTTGAGATGAATAGTTTGATTATTTTAAAGAGCATCTTTATCGTTGTATTTTGAAACAAATCATCGTGAATTGCATTAACACAGTTTTACTCTTTTATTTGGTAGATAGGTACGATTTTAAACGACATTACTACGTTAATGAACAAGTTGTGATGAAAACGGAATTGATATAAACAATTACATGTTGTACTCTGCGATAACTTCAGGTGTTATTCAATGAATATATAAGAAAGATACAAACACGTTAAATGTACATGGGTGTATATCAGTTACCTTGTCATTTAGGTAATTCATAAAAAGCAGATATTTTAAATAACAAAATGCATTTCAGAAACAAAATCAGAGAAGAAAGTGTTCTAACCGTATTATTGTTACCAAAAACATACAGAACCACAGTCAACATTGCAATCATTTAATTTTGGGCTAACGCTTTTAACGGTCAATGTATAGAAGAATCCAAACAGTACCCAAATCTTTTAGGGCATATTTAGTTGATAGTTATTTAGCACCTGTGATATATTACATGCAATAAAGTCTCAATAAGCTTCGACTTATTGATAAAAGAGCCATCTGCAAACGCAAGTTAATGAAAATATTGATAGTAACGTGACTGCACATTATTTGATCTATACAGATGGTTCACAGATAGGTTTAAATTTAAAAAAAATATTTTTATTATATATGGGCTAGTTAAATCACGAACATGTCATAAAACAGCGAATCTGTAATATCCATGCTAAGGCACTAGGACCTGTATTTGAATATGGTTACGATAAGTGGAACATGACATGCTTGGTTACCAGAAAGGCCTTGATGTTGTTTTAATAACGGAATTAGCACCATTGAATAATAAGATCTAGAGGATGGTTCCCCGTGTTTTAGCGCATGTTTATACAACGCTTAAATACAAATCCATTTCTTAACAGAATAATCCATTTGTGATAGTGCCTTTCCTTAAAAAAGGAAAGAAGGAACACAGTTAACACGACCATAAATAATTCAATCTTAAAAAAATTATATGCACAGTTGTGTATTATCTTTTTTGTTTTCTGTTAGCATTTATCGTTCGCCTAGGAAAGATATTCTAACCCATATCTCAGGCGAAGGAATCCCAAACATGCCATAACTGTATTGCAAATAGGTTCAGTGTGTTATTACAATGCATAATTTGTATAACAGCCCGTTTTGCAATTAATTCGTCTTTCTTAAACTCATCACAACTGTATATTGATTCAAATTGATTGGAAGTAATACACAAATGTAGAAGTTAATGATTTTATTTTCAAAATAAGACAGAGTTGTAAGCTTTGACTAGAAAATAAAAGACATTTAATCGTATTGCAAAACGGGATGGAGAGCTTTATTGCAATGCGAAATTGTTATTACAATAAAATCATCACACGTACAGTAATTAATTTATATGGATTGCAAACTTAAAAGAAAATAACTTCCCCGTACAAGTGTGTTTTTTTTTTGCAGATGGAATTATTCGCTAGAAAACAATTTACTACGATTTTTAGTTAAAAGTTAATATGGACATTCGGTTGAGATCTTAAACCTCCGTTGAACAGAAAGGCGGACGGAATACGATTGGTGCAAGAGAAAACTAAAACAAGGGAGAGGCCAAAACAAGTAATTGTGTTAATTCTACCGTGCACGTTTTTGCAAGCTTCAATCATAAGAAAACAGCACTGAACTAAATAGTTTAATTAAAAAGTGCCATGGGCGTATCGTTTTTTACTTTAGATAGTTGCCTTTGAGTGGTTAAAGTCTGATTCCTTAAATATTGTGACGCAATGAAAACAATAAAATACACGACTAAATGGGCTTGTAAATATGGTGTCGAGTCATTACAAGTATAACGATTGGATGTATAAAAATAACAAAATAATTAAACATAAACAGTTGTAGTGGATATTCTTTCATTTTTGTATAATTAAAGTCAGCAAATGTAACGCAGTTCTTCTGAGAAACAAGCAGATACATGGAAGCAAGCACAGTACGCGTTATAATAACACTGGCATTCGAACAACATGTTTTCGTCATTGCATGCCATGTTATATATCGCACGGTAAACAATGCATGAACACGGCCTATGCATATCACACACTATAATTGTAAATGCACCACCCGAAGTCTGAAAACAGAAAATAAGTCGAGAAAAAAAATCTCGTTTGTTTAAGTTTCTCCAAGCGATCAATGGTCGTCAGTCATACGCTCGGCTGGAATGCCACCCACTTAAGCCAAAGCAATATTTGCAGTGGCGAAAAAAACGGCCATGATAAAGACGGAAAACGGTGTGAACGAAAACCTCTGTGAGCCGCTGTTTCCGCCTTGTGTCCCGTTTGCTGAAAAGTAAGACGATGCGGTTTAATATAAATTTATATCTATCATAAAATATTTTGTGTTAATTTGTCAAGAGGAAGAGGATTTTAATATCATTTGTGTGCTTTGACAATTGTAATATAATAAGTTTTGCAAAAAGCAACGGCACGGAGCAAATTCAACAATTTGAAAGTGAATAAAAATATTGGTAATTTATTGGTTCTCTTGTTCTCTTACATAAGTTGTTTTTAACTCGATAGATTGGTTCAATCAACTATAAGGGCATTTTTAGTCTTATATTATTATTTTAAACTAACCAACATGGAATATAACAACCATTTTGTAACTCACAAGCAATTTAAAAAAGGAAGTTGCGAGTTCTAAAGGTAAACATTTTGTTAAAGGGATATTTCTGCCAGGTTTAGAATCATGTGTGCGTTTAAAACTGTCTCTCTGTTTTTGTCATGTCCTTATCGAATTCAGTATAATTTTACAAATGGATTTTACAAATATGAAAGTAAATTATTAACTAAATAAATTTTGAATAATATTTAAAATTCAATTAATAAACAATCAATGATATTGATTCAGTACCAGCAGTAGTTGCTACCAGTCCGGTACTTGGGGCTGCGGTTGTCAAAGCACTGCCATTGGACGGAGTACTCACTCCTGTTGGAAAGTGCAAGTTCATGTCAAGCTTTGTTTTTCAATTATGTTTGCATTAATATTAAACACATAATCAAGACCTGTTGAGTTTTCCGTCATATAAACAGGTTGCACGAACGAGTTTAATTTCTAATATATTTGCATTAAAACACGTTTCAAACCAGACTGCAAAAATCATAGTTATAGATTATGCAACAAAAAGGGCTAAAAGATTGTTTATTAGCAACAATGCGTTTATGAAAATATGTCAACATGTTCATGAACATAATTAAAATAGTGCATGGTTGAGCGTAGACCTAGTTATGATTGCAATGTGACAATGAAATATTATATATAGGGTAATAACTGGATATAAAAAATGTCCGTTTAAAATATTTATAGAACGGAATGATAACGCGTATAAGAATGTTTTATAATTTTATAAACAAACATAGCTGTGTAATTGACTTTCTATATATATTTATTTATTTATGTATTTATTTATCAAAACGTCATTTCAACGAAAAAACGCCAAGTGATTGACAATAATTAAAATATATTGCCGTTGAGAATGCTTACACTCGCTTCAGATATTTAAGGTTAGTTAATTTTACGTGGTTTAGAATATAGAATGCGGAGCCTTGGTGGAAACATTTTATGTTCCAAGTCGGGTAAGATAAGCCCATCAATTTTCAAAACTAATGCTACTATTATATACTACTCATATATTAATCATAGCATAAGCATCATTTCTTCTTTTTTTTGAGAATAGACTTAAGAAAAAATAGAACAATACATAAAACGTGACCTCGCGAAAAAAAGAGTCGGATTACGCCTTGTGAGCTCATTACAATTGAAAACTTGCTACACCAACGTGCGGCATTTGTCAATGTCACTGTTGATATGGGATGCAAAATATTCGTATTGATTGTATTACAACCGAAATGACGTACCTTGTACCGAGTCCAGTAAACACATTAAGAGAGTAACGCCAACTATCAGTGTTACAGCCTTCATCTGTATATCCAATTAAGAAAATCATTTATAAATAAACGCGTCGAAATTGAAACAGAGACATCAACGGTTTTGTGACTTTATATAAAAGAAAATACCAAAAACGAAACACAAAACAAAAATATGTAGAACTTGCTCACTGCACATGAATTTCTTTATCAATTTTTATAATAATATTTGTAATATAGTATGGTATACTCCCCAAGGATTACCAGTACAGTACTTTCCATAACTTTAAAAATTGTTGCGAAAATCTTTAAGTTCCGGCATTTATTAATACTCTGGATTAATTTATTTTGATGCAAATTCAAATCATGGATAACAACAATAATTATAACAAAAATGTGCACGTTTTATGCGAATTTATGGATACAAATATACTTGAATGCTTTTTGAAATATAATTCATTGCAATTGAATACCTTACACTGGTTTAAGTGCGTATCAACGTTGATTTCACAACAAAAGACAAAATTGCAAGCAAGTTCAAATTCTGAGAACAGCATAGTTAAAAACTTTCATGTAACGATTAACATGAAAAAAGAAAATGTAAATACAAACTCAAAAACTAAACAATAATTTATATAGTTATGGACGAAAATAGAATTCCAAACAACTGTATACAACCCTTTGAACGGCATTTAATAGGGGTTTATAAAGTCATACAATTCTCAAATTAATAAAAAAATAATAACACCCATATTATCATGTCAAAATCAGTTAATATGCCAGATATATATTCATCTATTTATTTACAGATTTTCTATCAGTTAATATATTTTCGGTGCTATTAAAATACATAGAAGTTATTGTTACTAATTATATCCAATAAATTTAAGTGCAAGATCACTTACGTTGTTATGTCTGATCCGCGCAAACTCCTTCTGAATACACCCGATACGCTGTTTAATTTATATCTATTGTCGTAACCATAGTGTGGAGAAAACAATAACAAAATTATATCCACGCCGTATAGGCCGTGTTTGGTATTTCATGATGCGATTTGCATGATTCAAATAAAAAACAGCCTTAATGTTACGTCTTATCTCAAGAGCTCTGTTTGAGTTTGAGAAAAAGTCAATGCATATATTACAAAGACATTGCAATTTATCATAAGACGTATTCATTTTTATGTTACAGACACTATCCCCCTGTATCATATGAAGTTTGAAACGTGAGATATGTCCAAACAAATGGACCATGCTGATATTTCAAGATGATTTAAAAACAAATGAACGATCATTCGACTTGATTGAAATATGAATAGTGCTGAATATAGCAGATCTCTACAGCAGAGGATTTGAGTTGGAACGTTATTAAAAAAAACGTTTGTTAAAGAGCTCTCAAAGTGTGCGATTATTTTGAAACCACAATGATATGCATTTACCGTTCCAATGCGTTAATTCCTACTTAATTTATTTGCTCTTTAATGTTTAAAGCATGTTTTATATTTACTGCCATGTGTCTCGTTGGTGTCATTCTTCGTATATATCCATATATTCTTATTAATTATGAATCTTATATCATCAGAAAAAAAATATATACGTGTTAGACAAAGTTATTCATATTAGAAAAGACATATTTTACCTGAATTAATAAGTTTGTTTTTTGAACTCATAATACCTCGATTTTTTCATTCTACAAAGTAATTAATTAATCGATTAATAACAAACTAAATTTCGGTTTTATATACGTCTTGATATTCTGTAACTTTCGGTATTTTATTGCAACTGCAAATCAAATTTGACCACCATAAGACGTATAGATGTATCGATAAAATAATATGTTTCACATAAAAATTCCATATTCTGACAGATATAAAATGAAGCAAACCAGCAAACCGAAGAGCAATATCAAATTGAACCAATTTGACGTTTGAATTGGCGTCCAATCACCGTAATATGTCTTCTTATATGTATGCTAACTTTAAATCTAAAAATATTATATAGTGCAAAAAGTAAAACAATTATGTCGGTAAATTGCGGTGTTTATAAGTATTGGTTTCTTTGATCTATCCATTTATTTTAACATGTTTATTTTTTTATATATCGAGGCGTACTGTAAGTGCATTTAAAGGGTACGGTGCCTTCCAGAGCTCCAGATATGATGCGTATCTACGTATTACGCATTGCATTGGTACAAATTTAAAAATTGGCCCAGTACGTAACATAACGCATTGATACAAGTTTAAACATTGGCCCAGTATGTAACATTACGCAATACAAATCTTGGTACGTATTTTTAATCGATTAAAGTGCATAACTGGTTTCACCAATAATCCAGTTGAGTGTTTAGTGTAAATTCACCCTTGAATCAAATGTAAGTCAGTCAAAAGAAGCTTGTTACCAAAATGGCGGCCCCTCGTGATTTAGGTTCGAACAAGTGACGTTTAAACCAAAAGCGGCTTCTACAGGAAATAACTGTATTTTAGAAAATGTCGATATATATAAATATTATAATGCTTCTAGAATGGTTCAAATTATTTTAGGCGATCTCATTGTCACAGCGATTGATAAGTTAGAATAGAAAACTAAACATCATGGTGGTGACACATTGTCTGACGAAATCAAAGAAGATAGACCCAATAAGTCCAATGAACACCAAACTGTCCAGAAATAACTTTCAAACGCAGTAAATTTATTATCTGACAACTCAGAAGATGATAAAGGAACCTGAGGAAATACCCCCTCAATATTCCTAATACATTAAGGAGTAAAATACTCTTTAACAATAATCTCAGGGATTAAAATACCCTTTAAACTAAATCCTTATATGGAGCTCTGAGTGCCGTTAAGTCCATTTCGCAATGACGAAAAAAAGAAAATCCCCATTCAAATAAAGATAACGGGATACTTAAAACGAGCTGAATAATAAATACTCATTCTTTAAAGGAAACTTACTGACACAAAAACATTTTACTTAAGCATATTATGATTTGTAAAACAAGTAAATTCCACATTCAAAAGAAGAGAAGGATGCGTTAATTTATTTAAAACACTCATAATTCTGCTGCGTGTGTCGGTCAGTTGTAATACCTTTGGTCAAAACATTCGTCCAGCAATCGATTAACCGATACGTTCCAGTATTTGCTCAATAAAACAATTCAGTATCAATTTTCCTTTTACACGATAAAAATGCTGTTACATTTTTCTTTTTGTTTTCTTTTCAATGTGATTTTTGTGTATGTGTATTTCCTATGTTGTGTTGAAAATAAAAATGCAATTTTATGTTCAATGTTTAACATTACGGACTGCGTGTGATTATTATTAACAGGTGAACAATCTCAAGGTTTTGCATGAAAAAGAGAACAATTTAAAAATTGTTATTTGCATACAATTATTCATGTAAGATATGTTTGTAAAGTAAACTACTGAGATATATAGCACAATTTATATTAAAAACAAATAAAAAGTAAAACACGATAGCGTTCCCGACTATGATGCATTTTGTTAAATTGTGTTTAATTGTTTCTCTTAATGTTAAGGTAAACACGAAACATCTTTAAATAGAGATTCGGAATCGGTAGTGCGTACACGAAAATAAAACGGTCGACTGTATAAATACTGCAATTATATATATTTAAGTAATTGTTACAGGGAACAACAAACAGTCTCAAAAAGTAAGAACGCATATAGTATGCATCGAGCAGCTCTGTTGATTTTTGATTAAGTGCAACGTATACTTCCATCACTACATATATGTCAGATTCATGTGAACTAATGTATTGAACATCGAATACCAGATTGAACCTAGTATTACCTTACTTAAGAGATAAATGGAGAATATCAGATACGTTCGATGCAAGAAAAATAATTTCAATCACTGTACAGTGGGCCATACAAGGCAATCTTGAATAATACATGAGCAAAACAAAAAAACTTGTTAAGAGATAGGTCTTACTTGTATATGATTTAGAATCACCTGGAAAACGCTCATTGTCGGAACCCATGTTTACTCGCATTCGCCATGTTTGTGTGTTGATGTTGGGAGATAAGGCTGGAAACAAATGTACTAATGAATAAGTTGTAAAACATCTAATGGGTTCCGTGACCAATTTTGCACGGACAATAAGCCCATAAAACTACATGTTTTCATAAATCTGTTACATTGTTTCGTATCTTATTAACCGTTACATTTTTTATTCAATCAAGTTGTCGTTTTATTCCGACTTCATTTGATCTGTGTATCTGTTTATAAAAAGAAGTACACTTTCATAGGTTATCAGTTTTCAAGTACATCAAAATCTTAAATACATCTATTCACAAGGAAGTTTGCAATAAGAGATGTATCGGTGGAAATAAATGTTTCATTTAGGTATGTCAAGATGATTTTGCACAACTTGAGAGATTATTGGACATTTTTGCTCACTATTTGTGCTTTAATCAAATATTGAACATAACAAAATACGAGAATTGGAATATGCGTTTATATAATATAATGTTCACAACAGGCAAAAACCTTTCACAACAATGTAATGCCATGAACATGGAAATGCTTACATGAACTAGTTTCCTAAGTGTCAAACTAAATTGGTCTAATGTCAGGCTGTGATAATGGCAAATGCTATACGATTAATGCATGCTATTTTGAAACTTAAAAATGTTGTGACAAATATTGGCTAGATGGTTTTATAAACTGGTCAACATATATGCCGGTATACTACGACAAAAGCGCCACCATATTGTACATTAAATATTAATTACTGAGATTGCCACAGCATAAAATTCTCCCTCTGCCTACGTCAAAGTGTATCATTATGCAAATAAAGATATTACAATGAAATCGATAGCACTAACTGATAAGAAAAAATCCCCATATGACGTTCACATTTTATGACCATTATATTTGCCTACCAATATGAACAATACGAAATAGGTTCTTTAAATTCCCCACATGATTCCTCATATGGAATATCAATCCCCTGTTTATGCATTTTGCTTTGTGTTTGTTTTTTTATTGGCTCCATGGATCCGTCCGTCTATTCCTTTTAGAACGTTTATGGTGTCAAATAAAACATGTATCGTGATGATTAGACAAGAAAAATATAGTAATATTTGAGTATACTTATTGAACGCGTCGCAGCGGATGTCATTTTAAGGATTTTGTTTCATCATGAACATGTTTTGTTTTTGCAATAATATGCGTAGTTGAGAATCCCCTATTAATAAGTTAAGCCATCTAAGCGAACAAAATGATAAATCAATCACTACTAAAATCAAATTAAATGATAAGAACAATTTCCCGTCGTACGTCGAATAGTGAGGCGTAGTACACCTGCTTGCACAATTAAAGACGGTTGTCAAAAAGCAGTTTTGTAACGGTTCTTTGATACTCGATATGAACATTTGTTTATAATTTTAAAAAGCGCCACCAAAGTTAACATAAAAGAACAATATATTTTTCAAAATATAACAATAGTATCGTACATCGATATGGGCATACTGGTCAACAGTTATGCATAGGTCGCTGAGGCGTAGTGGATATGGTTACCGCATAGAACCTCTCGATTTCAATCCAAACTCTGTGTGCATTCTTAAGACTTTCCTTTAAAACATCGCGAACTGGTCACACCCACGAAATGAACATAAGAGCGACTCAATAAATCTCATGCGTTCGATTCAATCCAGCTATGATGAATTAATTCAAAACCATTAGTCAAGAACATGCTAAGCATGAACCATTTTAAAGCGATTATCCTAGTTTTGGTTGCATATTGTGTACAATGTGTCGTATTGTATTGTATAGACAATTCAGTTGTCCTAAAATAAATTGCCAACATATGAACTGATATTTTCTTTCATTTTTTCTGGAGTTTTATTTGGCTTTATATACACTAACTTAATTTCGAATCAGTTCCGAGTGGCAGCTCCAACGCCAACATCGTTTCCGAATGTACGTAGCTGTCATTGAATCATTGTAACGGTTTCCTTTTAAATGGCAACATTCTTGCCAGTTGCATTCACGCATGGATAAAATGTAGCGATTCTTATGGCATCGGTTTAATGTATAAGGAAAAATAGATTTAATTAAAACAAACCGTAGCATCACCACCTATCCAAATGTTGAATTATGCGTAATGTAACACAACCAAAAATGAACACAAGCGCCCTCGTTAGTCTAAATCGACTGCAAAAATGTTTATTATTCGTTCGTTCGTAATGCAAACAACTTAACGATACTAAATGACTGATAATGTAAACTTGTAAAGTTTCCATCACACAACTACACAATTATGCTGCATTTGCTATATGAACATGTACAGTTTTACAATAAAGTAATTGACTAAACAAACACACATCAATAACTGACTTTATCTTCGAATGAATGTCAACTGCTAACACTTCAATTCCGCAAGCGAGAGTTATGTTGTTCAATCAAATAAAGGGGAACTAAGATAAACACTCCTGTGATTATACATCGTGATTCTACTCCCTTGTTAACAGCACAGAAAAGGTGTCTTCTCTGAAGACTTTGTGGTTGGTCATTTTGTTTCTATATACAATTTTGTTAGTGTATATCAACAAAATAACTGAATTTTTAGCCAGCTTATTGGTGATAAAATAACTTCTTGATTCGTTTCCCTTGTTTTGTCAGACAAGCCGATGAATATTTTTTGACTTGACCTAATTGTATTCTGATGGTCCCGGTCAATCGGACTACCCTTAATGTCAACCTGCATTATCTTGATTTGATTGTTTACGCTATCAATAAATAAATGTATTTGCATTGTACATTGCTCGTTGTTACATTACTAAGATTAGGTATTATACTGGTCCTATATGGGTAAAGTCGCAATAAATTTATGTTTGTTAACTCGTCATGATTAATATATGATTAAAGTTCAATGCATTAATTTCATAAATAGTAAAAGTTATTGTTCATACTACAGCCATATTTTATTTTCCGATACTGTACGGTCAATAAGTAACTTGCTTTTAGGAGACTAGCTGATGGTGACACAAATGTATCTCCGTATAATAGTTTGTGTTTCATTATTCCTTTAATTAATAAGATGGGCATGGCTATTTTTAAGCGCTTACCCGAGTCAAAGGTACAGTAATTTATGGCGTATCTTGTGGGTCGAAAGTCAACAATACCTTTTAGGTAAAAAGAGAAATGTACTTCTACATACAATATGACGTACGTCGAAGTTCAATTGTTTGTACTTCGACGTACAAAATTGTACTTTGAAGTACAGTTTTTACCGACCCTTAAGTGTAAGTCAGTCAGAAGACGCCTAAAATCTATTGCTTTTAGATCTATTGGACATTTAACATTATTATTATTATTCTTTATACCAAATTATGCGACTATCGACCGCTTACTCATAGATATTGTGCGTATTTATTGAACATTATTATTATTTTTCTTTATACCAATTTATGCGACTATCGACCGCTAACTCATAGCTATTGTGCGTATCTATTGACCTGGCGAGGCGGAATTAACCTCTGACTTATGCAAAATTATGGTTATCAGAAAATACGACCAAACCAGGTATGTTAATTATACATTTTTAATCCCGTAATACTTTGGTAACTGTTTGACTACCTTTGGGAATTTCCTACACAGTAATGCGTGGACCGTGATACTCCACCCGCATGGTCAATAATTACTCATAATATGATTGATAAGTTTAATTTTAAAAAAGGTAACCTTGAATCTTCTTCAAATCGGTATATACTCTTTTTCAATGGATTAAACACTTCAAACTTCTTTTTTTTTCATTATGATATTTTATTTATTTTGTCATCAATTAAATTTTTTTTTAAACATTTATTATAAATAAATCTGAAGGAAAAGCGGCTCAAGAGACGAGTGTTCAGAAAATGTGTACTACGAAGTACAAATATACACGTCGACGTACAAATTATACTTCGACGTACAAATATATACTTCGCAGTGTATTTCATATTTGTACTTTGAAGTACAATTTATGTACGTCGACGTACTATTGTACGTTGAAGTACATTTATTGTATTTACCTCGTAGGTCTTGTTTACTTTTGACCCAAATGGTACGCCATAGTAATTGTCGAGACATATTGTATTCACCCACCGCACATTCAAACACTTGGCAACTATATTGTCAAGATTGACATTATTATCAAGGCTCGCCGAGACCTGTTGATAACGTTGTCTCTAGAGACATATCGATCTCAAACGTGACACCACATGACTCGAAACCCTCGTAACTGTAGCCGAGGCGAACAGAAACTTACCTCATATGCTCGACTCGAGAAATGATGACAAACGAAAAACATATTGAAAATAATTTTTTAAACGCGCGTATAAGCCATGAAAATAGAACCGCACAAATCACGAAGCTGTAATAGTTAAGGAATGTTTTGCACTGTAGAGCGTAAAACTGCAATGAACTACGTGTAATTGTTTCCTTATTTTGTAAATGACTGTCATTCCGAACGTTATCTGAGTAAGTGTGTAAACTACGATAATTGGACCAAATACCAACTAAAGACACTGCTCCCATGTGCGACAATATTAAGCAAACGTCCCCGTGGCGAAGAGGTAGAGCGTTGACTTTTACTAGACGTCCCGGGTTCGGCTCACTTAATGCTTGATTACAATTTTAGAGGTATCGGATCCATATTGTCATGTGTCCATCTTATGTCATTATGGCTTGCTTATGGAATGTTGTTGCTTTTATATTTATTAAGACGATTTTTAGTATCAAACTTTTATAAATAAACACATTCAATGCCTTTAACGAAAACGCAACAGTTTGAACGAATCCTTTTATTTCGACAGTCAAAATGTTCCGTTTTACATTCAGAAAACAGTAATTGGAAGTGATTTATTCATTTGTGATCTCTAAAAGTTACCATGTAAATATACTGCCTATCATTAGTAGTTAAGTAAAAGCTATCCATTATTTAGATTTATTTTAAACTACGTTTGCAAAATTTAATTTTTCGATATGAAAACTAGGTAAGTCTGGATATCTGTTCATTGGTGAGCAACATGAAACGAGCAAAATGAGATACCGAATGCTTTCTTTAACAAATGATGTTTCACATCGTAATCATATTTATAAGCAGTTTATGAAAGTTGACTATATAACGTATGGTCATATATTTAGCGAACATTTTTATCTCTCATCTGCGGCAAAGGTATGGCATATTCACTTGTGGTTTACGTTGAAATGCCCTCGAAAATCGAGCTTGAATTATAAGAAAAATGAAACTCCAGAAACTTTATCAGAATGTGTTATATACATCTGATAGATCTTTATTTAAAACTTGTATTCTAGTATTATGTATCTACGTTTTTATAGTGTTGTTTTAAAATACTAAGATCGTATATACTCGCCAAGAGTAAGAATAACAACACACACAACACTAACTTAAACAATATACACAGCAACCGATCATGAAACGTGTAATTATGATTTGTTTTTTTAACGGTTAACTTAACTTCATAATACATGTACTCACCATAATTCAATATTTTGTTTGTTATGCATATACTAGCTGAAAAGTGAAACACTTGTCAAGGAAGATCGGTAAAGCTTCTTGTATAAAAAAACTCATAAGTGAAAAGTAACTTTACTAACACTTGTATGAAACTTAAATCAAGCTTAAGTTAACGAACACACACCAACAAAGGTCAGCAAAAGTCATCCACGAACCGGCCCATGCTTCTTTATGAAAGTACCGTACCTTTTATCGTGATCATAATCCCCTGATTTCAAAGAGTGCTTTCAAAAATGAGTATAACATTTCAAACTCGACAAATCTTAATTGAACGTTACTTCAACGTTTTTTGACAAATACATTGTTATCCAATTGTACGTCGCCTAGCAAAACAAAGCACAACTTGCATGCCATCAAACATAAACATGGTTTCGATCAATAATAACTATCACTTGGACGTTACTGCAGCTAATAATAATAAAACTGTTTTAAAAGAAAAATAAATGTTTAAGAAAACTAGAGCCCAATCAAAGGTGTCGTCGTCTCATATTCGCGTCGTAATACGTCGATGTTTATAAATTGGCATTTTGTATTGATTTTGATTAAAACTAGTTAAAATAATGTATAATTTTATACTTTTTAAATAAAAGACTCCAGCTGGATTCGAACCTGTAAACGAACTTGTATCGCGACGGAGGCCCTATATTTTACCGCTCAACTGACAATGCCATTTGAGTAATAAAGTTATACATCTATAAAACAACCATTCATTTCGGTTCATAAATACACATGTAATGACTATAACTATTTTTGTTATTTTACTATAAGGGCCAATCACTATTTCTCGGCCGAAAAAAAATATGTTATCGTTTCAAAATTAACTGTCAAATACACTGTCACAATTATTGATTGGCATTTTAAATGATTTGATAAATTTATATAAAGACGTCTCGTAAGTAGTTCAAACGGTTTGAATATCTTACGACGTAACGATCGCAACGTTTTCCAAAGAACCATCCTTTAAAGTATCAAATAGTTAATTGTGTGTAATGCTGACACGCTGAAGGCAAACTAGATTGAAGGAAAATGTTCACTTAAATATTGCAGCGTTTCCAAAGCCTGATGTGTTCTTGAATTGCGGCACACGTGCTGCAGACGTTGAGCTGTAGGCTTCATTGGGTTCAGAAAAGTACGATTTGTTTTAATATTTGTATTTCTCAATTAGTTAATAACGAGACAATCTGACTCCAATTTTCTTTTAAACAATCGAATACAATTGTGATTTTCATCAATCTAAAATAATATTCATAACACAATCGAAATACTTTATTTATTACAAATTTTATTCATTTTTAAGTACACTTGGAATTAGTCGTTAGCTATTTAATTAAATAGGAATTAAGTATTATTATTATTATACCGGATTTATATAGCGCCCTTTTCATGCAAAAGTGCACGTTCAAAAGCGCTTTACATAAGAACATTTAACGTATCGCAGATACGAATACATTTTGCAATACTGTTTCAAAAGAATCGATCAAACATACTCAATTATACTTTAAAACTACTTTATTATACCTCTACTATAAGTACTACGAAAAAACATGCACAGTAACCATATATAAGAAAGATCAACAAAACGCTATAAAACTACCCCTATGTGTATAGCTATAAGACAATTAATGAAACAGTAAAATCTAAAACTTGAACTATAAGTACTACATAAAAAACATCATGCACAGTGACCATAGATAAGAAAGATCAACAAGACAAAACAGAGACAAAACAGAGACAAGGGTAACGTCAGGATACCATTACCACGAGTCCACAAACCCCCAAAGGAATAATTATCCTTAGGAATAATTAAATGATAAATGAAATATGAAAATAGTGATCTGCTCAATTTAAAAAAACGTGTGACGAACACAGTTAAACAACAGACGCGCATATTGCAAATGACGCCTTTAAAGCACTTACGGATTAGGGCTTAATGGTTATAGACCACACATGTGGATAAAGGGTTATATCTAAGAAAGTGCGCGTTAGTACCGTATTTTCGTCGGACATAAATTTTGGTTGCTATCCTAAAAGAGTTATGTTAAGATTTATATCAGGATCCTGCGACAGCTAAAGAAAGTAAATGTAGGTTGACACAAATCTTGACCCTGTCATAACTGTTAAGTACTTGATGAAATTTATGGAGATCTTGTTCTTAAACCGAAAACATTAACTCAGTTTGGATCACTGTATTGTTTGCAGACGGGCATGGTAAAGCAAATGTTTTGTTTGTTTTTATAGAAGGGACCTACACAGTATCCGTGAATGATTATTTCATTCGTAACGAGCTTGGTTTTGTTATATGGATAATTGCATCCTTGATTATTGCTTGGTCGATTTTCAGATGAGGAAAACTATGAAAGCTCTTGTATTGGCTAGTGTGTTTTCTACAAACGATGTCCACTTAAGGCGGAACTTTGTTTTATAAAGATCTAAGTTTCATCTTTAAATATTAGTTCAAAACTATGTCCCTTTTAAGAATTAATTAAAAATAACAACTTTAGGAATTATTATCCGAAAAGAAATGTTGATGATTTTGATGTTATGATGTATCATACTGTTTAGGGTTGTTTTAATTTCTTACGGTAAAAATGTTCAGATAACAACTACTATGCCTTCCACAAAAGAAGGACACCTTATTTTTCAATACTTGATTATCTTAGCTAGTAACTGAAACAGTTAAATGAATGCGTATGCCTCTGCTAATTTATCGGCATAGTCTTGCAGCGTGGTGACAACTCAAACAATGGCTTCAAAGTATGTAGAATTTCGTCATTTATCTAATTTAATAGAACATATAATTCAGTTGTCGTATTTTATACATTGATTTTATTTTAAATAATCATTGAATTTGTTTAAGCCTGTTTACCTAATACTGTATTTATCGGATATTGAACGTCTCGACAGTCTTATTTTTGTTGTTGATTTATTGGGTGATTCTTTCAAATGATATGGTATTAAATAATATAATATGAACTTGTCAAAGTATTATGTGTGCGTGTTGTTGTATTTAATGCTATTTATACGGCCATTCTCACCCTACCTCTTATTTCAATTAAAAAGAGTGTTGGTCACAACACATAATTTGTATGAACCACAAAAATTAGTGTTATAAATCCTGAAGTCGACTTTTCAATCATATCTAAACGTATTACATCTACTGATTGTGAATCGCCCGACGTCTCTTGAACTTGTTCAAAGTGATCCAGACCGCGTGTGTCAGCTTTCAACTCGTGTCCCAAACGGATGGCGGTCTCCAGTAGGGTCAATTCTCGAAATTAGTCAGGCTCGGCCTGTTCGTGTGAAGCCTTTATCGCCTTATATGGTTTCATTCACACAATCGTAAATCGATTCTGCCTTCGGTTAACGGTATGTAGGCATTAAATATCTCATGTAGGAGTTTCATAATATATATCATAAGGACACAAATGTTTGTTTTGCAGCGCTTTTTTATGGTTATTAATAATATTAGTTTTTAGATCTATCGTAACAAATATACTGTTAAAAGATTTTAATACGTTAATGAGCTCGTATTAAACTCATGATAACGTATTTGTAAAAATAATGTAAGTGCCTGAAACTTATTTGTTAAAAAAATATATTACGAAAAGAAGGCTGTGCCTTTGGTATGCCCTTAAAACAGCATTAAGTCGAAGTACCTGAAAGCTTTTCATGTTTGTCGTCGGATAATTTCAAGTTCAATTTATATAAAGAAGTTAGTCTATAACAATGATTTGGGCAACAAAAACGTTCACTCCTTCAAAAGCACATCGCAATTGAAACTGATGGAATATTAAAAATCCAACTGCTTTGTTGAAATAGTTTATTAATGTTTCGTCATATTAAAACTGAAATAACGTTGCATAAAAATAAACCCTTTTCTAAAACAAATCCTTTCTCTTAAAATCACATGTGTAAAGACAGATGCTTGGAAAATAGCAATGTCGACAATCTAGTTCATAATTAGATCTGATTATTCATACTTAGACATATAGCTTTATTAATATGTATTTTATATACATTTCCAGAATTAGGTTGCATTTTCCTCAATGTGTAATGTTATGTTTGGTTTCATTCATTTGGACCTGCTGGAAAAAGTATCAATGAAAAGTGTTGTGTTGTCATTTAATTATAATAAGGGCTTGTTGCAGCTAGATAATCAAATTTAGCTTCTGATAATTTATTTTATGCATTTATTGGCGGTGGAGTAATCGATCCTGTAAGAGGTGAATCCAGCAATAACAATAACGTATCTGTAATGATGGCTCCCGTGTTGCTGGCGGAACTGTAACAGGTAGTGATGCAGGAGTTGCTTGACACATTTATTACCATATGTACTATATGTTCATGTTAAGGTTATAAATGTCGGCAAATAAACATATTTTACAAACAACATTTAAACAAACTGGCATTCTACTCATGATAACTTGCGAATGAAACTTCTTTTTTGTTTGAAACGTATTTGATCAAACGGAAGGCATTACAAAGATAACACGAAAACCATTTGTTATCACACACCCCTGCATTTCAAGGACACAATTATCTATGTTTGTACATTTTTGAGGATGATTGTGTATATTGAATAGGATTTACTACTACGACTGGTCAGCCTGATACAACCACAGCAGGTGCAACTGGGTTGGGAATAGCGAATAGTGGGACAACACCAGGAGCTTGGAACCTCAGTGTAAATGGATCGGTCACTGCCGGCAATATTGGTTGAGATGGTAGTGGATCAGTGAATAATGTTGGAGGTGGATCCGGCGCTCCAGAAGGAGGTGGATCTAGCAATAACAATAACGTATATGAAAATAGTGGTGGAATGAGCTCCGGTGTTGCTGGCGGAACTGGAACAGGTAGTGATGCGGGAGTTGCTTAAAACGTATATTACCGTATATATTAAGGGTCCGTTTAAGGTTCTTAATAAACTTCGGTAAATAAACATTAAAAAAAAAACAGTTTAATGGTAATTAAAAAGTTTTCGGTTGGCCCGGAAACACGTAATAAGACTGAAAGTGTTATCAGTTATATCCGATATAGTTGTAAACGATGTCATGTATTGCCTGATGCAGTTGTACGACCCTTTACTCGACGTACGTAGATTTCATCGACCGTGAAGTCATTCATTCGAGTTTCTTTTTATATTTTCATCAATTTAAATGGATTAATTTTAGCCAGCGGAACAACATGCGGGAACAACAGTTCACCGTGTATCTCGTCCTGGCCGATAACCAGTATTGTCATGACGGGAGTTGTCGCCATTTTACAGTTGATATGGGCGTAAATATGGGCAGGCCATATCATTGCGACATCGGTCTCCATTTGGTATACAACGCAGCTAGGATAATCTGTGATTCCTGCTTTATTCGCATTTTTGTGTGATATATCTTTGCTTTGTATTTAAGTTATTTTCGTTAAGAGTTTTCAGTTATAAACAAAAGTATTTATAGTCTTTATAATATTAGGTATTATTGACATGTTATGACACAAACTTTCGTTTTTCGAATGTTCAATACGATGAATTTTGTTAAATAAATAAACTTTTTTAAAAATTGTGTTTGATTGTTTGAAAATGTATACAATGTGGCTTTTTACTGTGTTATTTCTATATTTTAAATATAAATAAATATATTAAACAAATAAGCTGGGTTCTTAGTTTCTTACATGTCTTTTAATATGTTTCTCTCAATATTTAATAATAACAATAATACTGCAATTGTAATTCAGTTTTTAAGAATAATTTATCTTAACACTTTTAACAGCGAGGCTTCTCAAAGCCGTCGCAACGTTAACTGTCACAACACTGTCTAAGCCCTGAAATTACATTTACAGATATTCTACAATGATATAAATAAATACAGATTAACAATCACATTAACATATGTTATCATAAGTGCATGCAAATAGTGAAGAAAGTGATCTTTGTTATGACTGTTAAAATTATGAAAATATGCTGCCATCATGAACACTACCAAGGTCAGAGTAAACAACCAAATTTGTCTACTTAATACAATACTGACAAAAGCATTATTCAATGGCCATCTAGACTAACATCCAAATAATACATTTACATAGTTAAAATACAACATACTTTTATGGAATACAGAATAGAATTGAAGAATTACAACTGCGACCATTATGGACGACTTCTTTCCCGCAAATCGTATGGAGCGACTTCGATCGCGCGCTTTAGTCTGGAAACGGAAGTTGTAATACGCATGTCTGGAAGGGGAAGCGACCGAATGCACTTTAGTTTGGATGGGTTATTTAAAGATGGCGACAATGAGGAAAGAGCTACTGCTCAATTTCATTATCAACGAGTTTACTGACGACGAATACGACAATGAACTTTTACATCGAGCTCAAAGTTTGAATAGAAACGCGTGTTGCATGTTCACATCACTTAAAAGGCATTATGTACCTAAAGTACCAGATTACATGGGATCTGTCATACGTGAAATGAGATTACCAGAAACTATCGACGATGTTCATGTCCACTATCGAGTAACAAGACATTGATTCGATATATTGCTTGAAATGACAAGTCTACTTGTCACGGGCAGTGGGCGCCATGAAAATGTATCGCCTGACAAGAAGTTACTAGTTACACTGTGTTACTTGGCTAATACACAATCGATGCGGGAGGTAGCTCACACATTCAACTTATCAATGTCAACAGTTCATGCAACAATTCGACAGACTGTTGATGCAATTGTACAGCATGGAGGCCAGGTTAGCACTATTTGTTAATCTCTGGACCTGTGATAATATCATGAGTTGTATTCTGAGTCTGGCATTCATTCATGAACTGATTTTTTGGCAGTGTATTTATTTACTGAATTAATCTAGAGTGTTGATAAGTTGTTTGCACAAATGATTGCACAGGTGGCAATTTTTTAAGGATAAAGCCATAAGCATCGTAAATGATGCTTAAGGTCAAGCTCAATGAGAAGTCCTTAAAGGGATAGAATCATAGCATTGTACAGGAAAGGCGAACATGAATAAAAATGTTAAGTATTGATAAAAGCTGTATATTTATTTGCCTTTATTTTAATTTGAGTTGATACTGCAAGATGTGTGGAGGAGAAATGCGAACTCCCAGGTGTAGTTGGGTTTTTAGACGGTTGCCACGTAGCACTCTCTTCAGCTTTATAAGAAGACAGAGATTATTACAATCGGAAAGGCTTTCCATCAATGCATATGCAGGTAAGGCTAGATAAGAGTGACTTTCTTTCACTTTACGTAATGGTGTGACTATGTAATAAATTACTACTATGTGATTAATTCGGTAATTCACTGCAATTAAGAATATAACAAAGTGCTATATTAACAGCTGTATTTTATTTAATTATTTAGCATAGACGTTACTATATTACTGAGGCGCATTTCAGTGTAAAACAATGTGTTCCTTGTATCTGCAGGCTGTCGTGGACCACGACATGAATTTCACCAATGTGTACACACGATGGCCAGGATGTATGCATGATGCACGTCTCTTAAGGAATTCCAGTCTGTATGCAGATGCAGAAGCAGGACGTCTTATCATTCATGATCATTTTATTTTGGCAGAGAGTTCCTACCCTCTTAGAAACTGGCTACTAACCCCCTTTAAAAACTTTGGCAACTTGACACCACAACAAAGTCGTTTTAACAGGAGACTTTCTAGCGTGCGATCCACTGTAGAACGGGCATTTGGACATTTAAAGGGTCGGTTTCGTAGATTACAGAATGTCCCTTTGCATGATGCTGAAGACATATGCAAGCTTATATACACAGGTTGCATTTTACATAATTTGTGTTTGCTGCAAGATGATGATGTTGAGGAGTACATCCAAGAAGACAATTATCCGAACAATAGGCTTAATGTCTATGCAAATGAACACGAAGGGATTGTTAGAAGATTACGTTTGTTAAACAAGAGTTTCTTGATGCAAACTACTCACGTCATGACTTACATATATTTTACAGTTTGCCTTATCCTTTATCATTTGTATTGCAGACAGAACATTTATTGGTATGTAATTAAATGTCAAGAAGTAAAGTTGCAGTCAGTGTCAAGTTACATGGTCATTTTATCTATTGCAGATAGAGAAGATTGCAACATAAAAATGTTTCTTTTTAGTAATAAATCAAGAAAATGAATTATGTCTATATTTTAATAAAATCAGTAACAGCACCAAATTTCTTCAATTCAATAATAGAAACAGTATCAACTTACAATGGTCATTTGCCAAAAAGAAATTAAAGTAATCAGTTATTAACTTAAGCTTGTTTATGCTTATGTAAATAAACTAAATCTGAAATCTTGGAATACGCGTCATAACTTGAGGCCTCCCAACCGCTATTTATGCAATCTACAGCATTCTAAAATCACAAATGAAAAATTTAGATATCATAGACTTCAGTTATGACATTGAAGAAATTAACATCGTAAGACAAACTTGTCATGATATGCTTTAACAAAAACGGACACAAATCTTGAATACCCGTCAGAACCGGAGGCCTCCCAATCGCTATTAATGCAATCTACAGCATTCTAAAATCAAAAATGAAAAAAATATAGATATCATAGACTTCATTGATAACCCTGAACAAATAAACATCATAAAACAAACTTGTCCTATATAACAAAAACTGACAAAAATATCGAATACCCGTCACAACCGGAGGCCTCCCAACCACTATTATTGCAATCTACAGCGTTCTAAAATCACAAATGAAGAAATGTAGATATCATAGACTTCAGTGTTCACCCTGAACACATTTACATCATAAACCAAACTTCTCATGATGTGCTACATAACAAAAACTGACAAAAATCTTGCACAAATAAATGGTCCAGCTATGTTATCATTCTCTGAATGACAGTAGAGGGTAAAATAATGTTTATGACTTGTTAGAAAATCAATCACATCTTCTCCTTCTAAAACTGCAGCTCTAAATGTTTACTTGAACACCGGCTGCCTTGAAAAACACACAAACATTATGTTGTAAAAATATGTTACGAGTATAATGTCTTTCTGACTGTAGAAATGTTATTCTAAAATAACAAATAAAAACTATAGAAAACATAAACCTCTGTGATACAAATTAGCACCACAAACTACTGGTAATGACGTAATGTTTTATAGTACATGTAGTTTACCTTCTGTAGCTAAACCTTTGACACAGAAAGGTAAATGTGGACCAGGGCTAGTTTAATAAATATCAATAGCTTAAAAATTGAATAAAGAGTTAAACATGCTATTGATGATATTCTTTCGTGTACCAACAATGCAATAGGTTTGGGCCAAACAAATAAAAAATCTGGCTATCCTATCAATTTTTGAAACAACTTTGGAACACAAAACGTGGCACTGCTCCAAAAGCATGATTTCAAGATATAACCACGATAGCAGCTTGCACAGATATCTTTTACCCAATTTTTTAAGTCAAACAAGAGCTATTATCTGCACTAAATTTAATCAAGAGTTATGCAACTTGACTGCCTGAATACGCCTGAATACTTCCGTAAAGTTTCAAGTCAATCCCATAAGTGTTTCATGATATATGAACATGATAGTATATTGTACTAAAATCTTCAACATAATTTTCTAAGTCAAACAAGAGCCTTGATCTGCACTTAATTAAATCAAGAGCTTACTTGATTGTCTGATACTGCTGAATACTTCGGTAAAGTTTCAAACCAATCCCATAAGTGTTTATTGAATTATGGCAATGATACAAGCTTACACCAAAAACGTGAATGCAATTTTGTTGAACGCCGCCCGCCTGTCTTCCATTCTAATAACCAGCTTTTTCAGCATAGTATAAAACCTGGTTAATACAATGAAGAGTATTGAAATTTGTTATTGTACACTTGACAACAAAATAAAGTATAAAGTATGTCCAACTGTACCGGTAGATGTTTTAGCCTGAAGATTTTCAAACAAGGGCTTTCCACTATACAGGAGGACCTATGGTTTTGTGCTTGCTTTAGTGCCATACAATAGATCAAATTGAGTTTTGTGTCTGAATGTTTTTGTTTCAGTTCCTGTTTTGCTATCTACAATTTCCTTCCATTTTTTCTTCAAAGAAAAGTACTTGATCATAGCTTGGGTTAGAGTTACACTAAAGTTCAAAGTCTTGATCAATTCTTGCACTATTTCCTTCCAAAGAACAGTATGTTTTTTTGTTTTCCTAAATTGTTTATCCATTTCGTGACGCAGAGAAACAAGGAGATCTTCCTGATTCCCTGTCCATGAATGAATAGTAATTGCAGAATGTTAGCTGTTACTTGACTGACTTGGCTGACATTCAGCGTGATCTTGTTGAAGGTTTTTAGGCATGTGGCTTTCAGGTGCAGGTGGACTAGGTTGACTGGACATGCATTTGGTCTGACTGCAGTTACTTGACAGGAGACTGTTTTTCAACAGCTGTTTTGTCGAGGGATCTAAAACATGACAATTTGCACATTACATATGACATTGAAGACTGAACTCACTGAACTTTTACCAGTAAGCTTGAAACAAGGCCATTATGCAAATGCTAAGTCTTTGTAAAAACATACATATTTTTAAGGCCACCTAGTGCAAACAAAACTTGGTTACTCTAAACAAATATTTTCCAGTTGTGAAACACTGTTTGTATGCACTTCATAGGCTGAGTAAACATTGAAGGTAAGACTTAGCGACTCTGACAAACTGACAAACATCTTTTTATTTAAAAGTTTCTCATCCACATATTTAAGTAACCATGATAGATTTTGATGCATTTCGTTAGATGATTGAACCATGGCTAGCGCCTTAACAAATGCACAATATTTGAACATCTTTCAACGGTACTTAAAAGTTTATCATCCACAGATTTAAGTCAACATGGAGAGACCATTTCTAAAAATTCCTTATAGTTCATGGCAACAAATTAATATTTATTCCCAGTACAAGAACTTCACGGTCGGAGACATTTCCTCTCCAACAGTGCCTGGACACTGAGCTCGATTCAGGTCATTACAAACCAATACAGGTCATTACACATCAGTGCATGTCATTACGACCAGTGATGGAATCGGATCTAAAACTCATTGACACATGCTAACTGATCGATTATTTATTGTTTATCATTTTATAAACCTTCAATGTTAAAAACACACATAATTATGGGCATATAATAATAATAAAATCCTTACCTGTTCCAACGGGGTGGAAACATGTGACCATATATAGATATTTTGACCTTTCATCGTGACCTTGACCTTGGTTTTAAGCGCGACTCATCATCTAATCATGGGGAACCTTTGAAGCAAGCTTGATGAAATTGGCTTAAGAAATGACAAAGTTATGCTCCGGACATGTCCAGGATGAAAACATTTTACCATATAGGCATTTTACCTATAATTGTGACCGTCACCTTGACGGTACAGACTCGGGTTGTTTAACGCGAGACATCGTCTAATGATGGGGAACATTTGAAGCAAGTTTAATGAAATTCGCTTAATAAATGACATAGTTATGATCCGGACACAAACAGGGCAGATGGACATATGTACGGTCACAATTCCCATATCCCCCTCAGCAGGGGATACTTTGAGTAAACACACTTCACGGTATTAACAGTTTTTATTCACAGTATTTGTGAGTATATTACCTGCATGTTTAGATAGTAAGATGTCTGCAACTTCATCTGTACACTACAGCTGCTGCACACCACTGGGGCCCCTGATTGTTAAAGTCTTCATCCTGTTTACAACAGTAATTAAAACAAGTTTAAGTCATTAGCTTCAGCAATTAATTAAAGAGAAAAGCTGATCGAAACATAACACTTCAGACTGTGGGCAGGATGGGAACTCATTTTTTACTATTGGTTGCCAGCACGGGCAACAGTTTTTAGTATTTTGGTTGCCCAGCAAAAGAGTAACGAGCCCAGATATATGTACATTTTGTGTCATGTGTACATACTACATTCTTTAAATAAAATAATAGATAATTACATAAAATTACTCACATTACACACTTTTAATGTATTATGAATAATTATGAGCATGAATTTAATCATTTCCTATGCCTTAATAATGAATTATATTTAAATCATTGCTGATCCATGGTCGCCAATTTGTATTCAATTTTCATCGCACTGAATTGTTTCAAGCTTAGTTGCCCAGCCGGACTACCAACTTTTGAAAGTTGCCCAGGCCAAAATCTACTTGCCCCAGTCTCACGGGCAACCACTTATTTCCATTCCTGGTAGGACAAATACACATAGTGCGAGTACTGTATGCCTACCTTACTAAGGGGACATTCGATACAAATTCCCATCATGTAGACATTTTTAAACAGTGTTCAAAATTTGTTATTTAGCAATAATTTACATGTAGCAGTTGTACAGGTTTCACAAATTGTATCCCTCAGTTCCTTTGTTATTATCAGTTCCAGGTCGTACTTGGCACAGTTTGCATGAAAACAAAGATTACACTGTAGGCATCGACGGTATATCCTGAAATGTTGTATAAATTTACAGTGAAACTAGCCCCTGTAAAATGAACCATACATGAATGATAATTACTATCATTCTAACGCATGAAAGTTATGATTATATTACAAGTCTTTATATTGAATAAAATGTAACAATGATAACAAATAGAATTACATATAAACAATCACATCAATAATTGACTATTAACAAGAAAACAGTCCATTGGGAAGCATATGTGTGTTTGCTGCTTTAATTAGCGGCAAGTTCTGACATTTATTCACGGATTCAATTATAACCACGATTTGTGTTACGGAATAATCTATCATTTGACATAAGCTTAAGAACATTGTAGAATATACCACACTATTTTCTTTATGTACAATACAGAAAACATAACGTCATGTTAGCAATTTTAGTCATAAAGTTGGATATGAATCTATGAATCTACTATTATCTTTCCTTATTTTACAGGCTAATACTTATTACTTAAGCACCAATACCTGTTATCCCCGTCAATGAAAATTCCACTTTGTTTGGAATTTGCTTGTGCCTCCAATAATGCTAATGAATGCCTCTGGCGCTTTCTGATGGCAGATATAGCAAGTCCACTTTATCTGAACTGTCTCAGCATCCATCTGTAAAGATGTACAATTTTATAGCTCTAGATTATTTATTTTACATGAGACTGAGCCAACTTTATCAGAGATAGTCTGATAGGCTGAGGCTAGCAAGTTACCCTGATGGTACTGTAAGAGTTGCTATTAAACTCTGATTTGAATTCTAGAAATTCACAAAATTAGCACCAAAATACACAGATTTATAAAGTACATGTAGATGTCATAAGATACAATACATTTTTTTTCAAGTCGGTGCATATATGATGCTTGAATTTTATGAACCTGGTTCAGCCTGGCTACGGATATTTGATAGCTATAGCCAGAATCGAGACTACAAACGCTGTCAAAGCATAAGTGGACTTTCAAAAACTGTTTTGAGTGTAACTTTGAGTTTTTCTGTAACCTTATTTCTAACGCTTCGTGTTCAGAAACATGATTCTGATGGGTGCAGTACATAAACATATTAATCCAGTTGAATGGGCATTTTCTCACCAAATATTCATTTATATTACATATATTACTTTAATGTAGCATAACAGCATCGATAAACACATCTGGACAACTTATTTTTTCGCCGATTGCAAGAGATATGGTCAAATTAAACAAAAAAAAAAAGAAACAGCGCGCACACATGTTACCTTTTGCCGCCATCTTTGATCAAGAGGTATGGCCGCTTTTGTTTTGTTCATCCAATGAGAACAGATGACGTCACTTTCGTCAAACCAAAGTGAATTCGGTCACAGTTAAGTCAGACCCTGGAAACCATAGTTTGCGATCGAAGTCGCCCATATACTAAATATAGGGTTGCACGCAACTATTAACAAGTTAAACCGGTTACATACATATAGTTGTTTATACCAATTTAATCTAGACATCAAAATACTTACCGTACCCTCGCATATAGTTTAAGAATAAATTTAAGTTTAACCAATATTACTTTATTTATGAATTAAGGAATGAATACTTGGTTTAAATTGTAGAAAATGGATCATAATGTTATTTTTTCATTGTATCGTTTTTATACACACATTCGTTGGAGTCTGATGAATTGAAACTAAAGAAAGAGACTTTGGTGCGAGGTTATAAGACTGGACCGATAGATAATGATAATTCGAAAGGCATTGAGTGTAACATAAGTTCAGTAATAACAGGTAAAAATTAAATGAAAACTACATTGAAGTATAGTATCACTGGTTATAACTTATTTTTTTCTGTTATTAGTACTAAGATTAAAATGCGCTGCGTTTCTATAAAAATGGGTTTATAGTGATAGAACCGTTAGATTAAAAAAAGCACGTACTACGAGCCAAATTAAATGTTTTTGTTTTTTTGCCTTTTGTCACACTACTATGTTATCTCTATGTCCCATAGACATGAATGTGTAAGCGTATGTTAACAGGATTCTGCTTATCATTTTGGTTTTACTTTGAAATCGTATTGAGTAGTTATAATGAATGGTGTTTGATATTTTACGCGCCATCGTGAATATGTAGCTGCTTTCTTAAATGTCCTTTATCTCAAACATGATAAAAATGACTTTTTCCTGGAAAGATCACATGCATTGTAAGATGCGTGTAATTGCTTTGTGCTTCCGATCAGATATTTTCTCTTGCTGACGCATTTGGCCATTTGCGCCGTATATATTGTAAAACAACGTGTATATGTGACATTTTTTTACGATTTTAGACGTGGAAACAATTATTTATATAGCCCTCAGATTTGTGCATCTCATAATTATAAGGCTTTGTATCTTATAATTTTAAGGCTTTTCAATAAATTGTTTCTTTTCAATACCATATGTCTCGATAATTAAATGTTTCAAAATGAATTACAATACAGAAAAATTTATTTTCTTAAGTTCAATTGATCGGTATGTTGCTATTCTTTAGTATTGTTTAGGTTATAAATATATCAAACTGTTATATGTTTTAATTGTCATTGATTATCTGTTACAGATTCGCATACATTTCTGGTTTTGCATACATGTACACGAAAATGTATGTTTGTAAAGTGAATGACTAGATGGACATATTGACTTTTTGGAAAAAAGGATGTCGATGCCATTTCCAGAAACGAAAATTTCAGGCAGATACAATATCGATCAAATTGCAACTGTCATAAGTTTTATTAAGTTTCCGGTTAGTGAGATTTCAAACTGAATAAATTAACACATGGGCACTTAGAACCAGAGCTCCTGATATTTTTTTCAGCCGAGGGGTAATTCTCTCATGAATGTTTTAATTGATTAGTCAAAATCAAAATCCGATAATTTAAAGGGGTGTTTATGTTCAAATGATCAGAATTGATAATAAATTGTACGTGTAATGTTAACTCGCTATAACAAGCAGTCTTGTACACAAGAAAGCAATCACTTTTGTTTTATTTAACAGTTTTTCTTATTGTTTTTTTCCCTTGGCTTAGAAGCAGCCATTAATCTCTTTTTTTCGTCTTGATTTGGCAAGCCACTATTTAGCACTCACTGTACAGCCACGATCGAAATATTCTAACCTTTGCCCTCAAAGCTTGTTTATTATATGTGTATTTTGGCGCCATTTAAAAAGTGCTTGAAGGTAAAAGGTTTGTCCATAGTGCCACACAAGAAATGAACTGATACCAAAAATTATATGCTTGAAGTTGGGCGATTCGGGTTTTATCGAATGTGATGTGGAATGTTTTCACAATAAGCGTATATCGATTCACAACAGTACAGCGTTGTATCAACATCGGCCTTTACGTGGGCCAACATGAAATGATACCGTTCTGACTGAGGAGTTAATTAGGTCGGGAACCACATTCTATACATAGATGGTGATGTCAATACGTTTTTACCGGTGTGGACACAATGACGGAAACCAGTCATGTTTACATGAATTTATATGCATGTAATAAACGGCTAATACGCATTGAATTTGCACAATATGCGTAATCCGAATTTAGTAAGGAGTTTTTTTACTCAACACACTTTTAAGTCATGCGTATTTTCTTTTTTGTCATGCGTATTTTACGAAAATACGCATCTTATCTGGCCCTCTGCTTAAAACCTGGAAATGCTATATATTCTGTCGAAAACATTAATGAGTTATATTGTTCATTTATATTTGTTTAATACCATGACTTTATTTACGATAACGGTTATGTTCATACTTTTATATTTGTAAGATGTTTTTCATTAATAGTTCAATATGTCGTTAAAACGTTGACAATTTAAAAATAATCATTACGTATCTGTTAAGTTTTCGAGCAGATTTATCCCCGTTTGTAAACGCGTCATGAATAAGAGTAAGTGACTTTCAGATAAAAGTATGAATTCGTATTGATAAAAGGTACGATGTTTTTCATTTCAATCTAAACATATACCTGTATTCCTTCTATTTCAACCACAACCACGACTATCACCTGGACATCAATGTCATGGGAGATCATTGAATTATTCAACATGTTGCAATTATCAAATGTTGTAGGTCAGAAACACGGCCTTATGCTAGAAGATTTGTATGGTTGTTTTCTAAATTATGTCCAGTGTCAAATAATGATGAGAAATTGGGTGAAATATTTGGGTTTTCTTTATGTACGAAATATTGACTAGTATATCACGGTCAAAAGATTAAATATTTGAATCTGGTGTGTGTTTAACAACAAAGGGGTTACAATGCTGTTGACACAAGCCTTAGGCTGTATTTGCATTATTTATTATTTGTACCACAACGCTCATTAACGTGTGCATACTTGAATAGTGACTTCTCCAGTAGGTTGAAATTCAGCCAATCAGGAACAAGCACGTATAGAACACTGACCAATGGGATTCATAACTGAGTTTCACGGGCCAGATGTTAGAGGGAAACAAGACAGTTAGCGTTTAGACTTGGAGGTGTACGGATGGAGAAAGATACGATCATGTAGCTATCAGACTGTATTTGTATAACCGAAAATATTATGTATGTTAGACATTAAATTGGACTAGAAACTGATACATGGTGTTGTTGAATATTTTATCCTACATTATGCAGAGAAACCAACATAAAAGAAAGGGACCGACTTATCCCATGCGTGACGCGAGAAAATGGTAGTTAATGCAAAACTCGTCATCTTGGCATTATGCGCATGACGAGATATCGTATAATAGGCTACACACCGGTAATTTAAGAGTAATGAAAATTGCTAGTAACTATGTGTCGTCTATGAACTATGAACGATTACGTGACACCATGAAAATTGATAATATATAATGTTTTATGTGTTTAGCTAAAAATTCAATGTTATTATTGACCAAAGTATTTATCAATGAAACAAAAGAGCCTCGTTCTGTGAAAAGGGGTTTAATACCGTGATCAGGATTCGAACAAAGAAATACTACCACTTACGATTACGAAGCCATGAAAAAAAACAACGCGAAGAAACTCCGTTTCGGCAACTTCTGTAACCAGTAACAACAACCGTGAGCCGGGAACAACGACATCAGACCGCACATATTCTGCAACTTCCGCTGAGTGACTGTTTTATTCCCTAACGCTTGTATCAAAATGGCAAATCAAATAATCCCTGAGTTATTTCAAAATTTGAATGAACAAATTAAAGATGTTAAAACGGCCATAAGCACTCAGACTATTTCGCAGGTTGTACAATCATTTGATGGAAATTCAAAAGAATTTAAAAATTGGATTAAAAATGTAGAAAAATATGGAACACTTACCAATTTAGATGAGAATAAATTACAATTTGTTGCTTACCAATCTAGTAATGGGCTTGTTAGTGATTACATACATCGTTTTTTGACTGACGATACGACAGGGACATAGACAGATTTAAAGGAACAGCTTAAATTAAGATTCGCGGAAATTCAAGACCCACAATACGCTTTCTCATTATTAAAGACGACTAAACAAAGGACCGACGAAAATGTTCAAAAATACGCTGAGCGACTTTTATCTCTTGCGACTGACGCATACGAAAATATTGAAGGAAATTTAGACTATAAAGAAAAACAGTTGGTAGAAATTTTTATCGACGGATTATCGCACGATTATTTGAGACTTAAATTAATGCGCGAAAATCATGCAACGTTATCAAATGCTTTAAAAAGCGCTATACATGAGCAAAGTGTCAGAGCTAGGTTTGAGTTACGATCACAAATAAATGGACTTTATAACATTACGACCGATAATATTCAGACAGATATCGATTATATTAGGTCATCTATTGTTTGCACATATTTCAAGAAACACGGTCATTCTATTGAAATCTGTCGCCGTAAGCAACGCGAGATAAGTGCATATACGGTAGGGCGGAACGGTCATACGATAAATCAAAACGATAACAGGCGCAAGATCGAATATGACAAAAATTGGAAAGATAAAATTGATTGTTGGAATTGTGGTAAATTAGGACACTTTAGTAGAGAATGTACTCAAAGAAAAACGTACATTAATCGAAAAAAACTAGGAAATTCTTACCAAAAAGGGGTCTATGGTAAGAATGAAAAAGTCGAGACATATAATATCGCTTTGTGTGGTAGTGCCAAATTCTTGTGTTATTTCAACAGGTGGGTTTCAATTTAGAAACCTGATAGACTCGGGCACTGAAGTTAGCATCGTGAGTAAACGTACTTATGATATGTTAAAACACAAACCAGCACTGATAATGAAAAAAGTAAATCTAAAGTCGGTAAATGGAAATTCATTACATGTCCACGGAAGTGTAAAATTGAGATTCAAAATAGGGGGCATATATAAAGAGCACATGTTTATTGTAGTAAGTAACATAAATAAAAATGTTATTTTAGGAAGAGACTTTTTACAAAATAATGGTGTCCGTTTATACTTTGATTTAGGATGTTTGAGTATTGATAACTGTTATGTACCTCTAGAAGAAGATGTACATCTTTCAACGATAGCGAGATTAACTAGACAGACTGTGTTAAAACCACAAACTGCATATAGACTCTTTGCTCAAGCTAAAAGAAATTGCATACGTTCAAATACGAATTATGAATTCAATGGAATAAGCAATTCTTTCTTTGATAATGAACCCGGTTTAACAATTGTTAATTCAGTCGTCAAGACAACGCGTGATAGACAATTTCCCATTTTAATTATAAACAATACGCACAAAACAATAAGGCTTAGACGACACTGTGCCATAGGGCGAATAAATTCGGTAAAGGATAATGAAATATGCTCGGTACAAGAAGTTATTAAAAATAATCAGCCGAAATCAGGTTTATCTAAAGATGAAATCTTATCAGATTTACGTGTAGATGAAAATCAAAAAGAAAATATTCTACCGATACTCTTAAAACACAGAACTCTCTTCGCAAGAAATAATTTAGAATTAACACAAACTTCAGCGATAGAATTTACCATAGATACAGGGGATCATCCACCCATTAAATTAAGGCCGTATCGAACACCATTAAACAATAAGGTATTCATAGATAATGCCATCGACGAAATGCTAGACGCAAACATAATAAGTCCATCAAGAAGTCCGTGGAGCTTCCCTATTGTTTAGTAGATAAAAAGAAAAATAACCATGACCCAAACAAAGATAATAAAGACGAGAAAAGGTTTTGTGTTGATTTTAGACAATTAAACAAAATTACAAAACCAATTGCCTATCCATTACCATTAATAGATGATATATTGGCGTTATTAGGTAAAAGTAAATATTTCACCAGTTTAGATTTGATATCGGGATATTGGTAAATACCTATAAAGGAAGAGGACAGAGAAAAAACGGCTTTCGCTTCGGGATTCAGGGGTCTATTTCAATTTAATGTTATGCCCTTCGGTGCCTCTTCCGCCGGTGCTATATTTCAAGAATTGGCTAATAAAGTACTCAAAGGTTGTGAGAGCTTCGCTGTGGCGTATCTAGACGATATTCTAATATTTTCACCTGACTTGCAATCTCATTTATCACACGTAGATACAGTACTACAGAGTCTCAGTAAACATAACCTAAAGCTAAAACTATCAAAATGTCAATTCTTACAAAGAGAGACTAGATACCTAGGCTTCATCATAGATCAAAATGGTATAAGGCCGGATCCGTTAAAGGTAGAAGCGATCCGACAATTCCCTAGGCCAAAGTGCGTGCGCGATGTACGATCCATCTTAGGTGCTGCAGGACTTTATAGGAGATTCTGTCCGTCGTATTCAGAAGTAGTCGAGCCACTCATTAATCTCACGAGAAAGAATGTCCCATTTAAATGGTCAAAACAATGCGAAGATAGTTTCATACAATTAAAAGACTCATTTACGCAAGACTCATTTATCTTTCATACCCTGATCCGAAAAAAGGTTATATACTGTATACTGATGCATCTGATAAATGCATTGGATCTTGCTTAACTCAAAAATGCGGGAATAACGAAACCGGAGATTATGTAGGGGAAAAACCGTTATTCTTTCTATCACACCGATTAAACCCAACACAATGTAAATATAGTACTATTGAGAAAGAATGTTACAGCATATTTAACAGTCTAAATAAATTACACCATTATTTACACAACGCCGAATTTGTTATCAAAACGGATCATCGCCCGTTAAATTTCCTTCTTGAATCTCCGATGCAAAACAAGAAAATACAATTATCGGCCTTAAGTATAGCAGGTTACAATTGCAAAATTGAGTATATATCGGGAAAAAAGAATATAATTGCCGACTTTCTAAGCCGACCCCCAAATACCAAAATAACGAATGACCGAGACGAACAAACGGAAATAGAATTAGATATTAACGATAAACATTATACGATTAGTTCGGAAATAAATGGACAAAACCAGACGCGCGAAATTAATATAATTGACTCTACGCATATCGATCACAGACAAATAATTGATAATAGCACGATCCCACAAACGGTTATAAATAACGAGACAATCGAACCCGATAAAATAAACGATTGTAACATGGAAATTGAACAAGGAAAAGACCCACACATATCTGTGATTACAACGAGATTAAAATTAGGGAGACCAAACAAACACGAAGATGATACATTTATTATGGTGGATGGAATATTATACTATATATCGAGCGTCGATGAAGAACCTACCTTTAGGCTTATTGTACCTAAACACCTAACTGGTTCAGTTGTCAAGCAATACCATGATGAAAACGGGCATCCTGGGTCTCAAAGGCTTTTTCAGACACTAAAAGAGAAATATTACTGGCCTAAAATGTTCAAAGAATTGAATGAGTATGTATCTAAGTGCATTATATGTCAAAGTAGAAATTTAAAAGCAATCAAAGCTCCCATATCGTCGGATACCTCAATACCGCCGTTTCCGTTTTCAGTTGTTTCCATAGATATATGCGGTCCATATCCGAAAACGCTTTCCGGAAATAGATATATAATATGTTTCGTAGATCAATTCTCAGGATACATAGAAGCATTCGCATCGCCTGATAAATCTTCTGATAGCGTAATACACCTGTTAATGAACGAGATTTATTGCCGTCATAGTTGTCCTATAAGAATTATAACTGATAACGGAACAGAATTCACAAGCACAGCTTTCACTGAAACATTAAAATCAATGAACATTGACCACGTAAAGACGACAATATATCATCCCGCGTCTAATAGCATGAACGAGCGTTCACATGGGACTATGAACAATATACTATCAAAACGGGTTCAAGAAAATGTACAACAATGGGACGTACATTTAAACATGTCTTTAGCGGCAATGCGATTTTGTACATCCGAGACTTCGAAGCACACACCGTTCTTTTTACTTTTTAATAGAGACCCTATTCTTCCAATAGACAACTTGTTAAAGCCTAGACGTAAATATCACGGTGAAGATTATCATAAAATAATATTAGAAGAACAACACAAATCATTTAAAAAGGTATGTGCCCAAATTCAAAAATCGAAACGTAGACAAGCTGATTATGCGAATAAAAATACGAAAGATATTAAATTCTAAATCAATGACCCCCTTTACTACACAAACTTTCAACGTACAAATAAATTAGACAGTAAATGGAGGCCATATTATCGTATAATCGAACAACAGTCGCCGTTAACATACGTAATAAAGAATCAATTAGACAACTCAACTATTAAAGTTCACGCTGATCAAATAAGGCACGCAAATATCGATGAATGGCCAGTGATAAATCAACCGTTAATGCGCCCGATTAGAAAAGCAAATTTAGCCTTTGCGGACGACACATTATCTTCTGATAGCGATTCAAATACGTCAGTACATAGGTTACCTGTAATTACGCAACAGACCCGACAGATTAGAGATAATACGGACGACGAGGAAAATATTCCGCTTGCGGAACTGCAAAAACATTTGAGAAACAAACAATTCGCGGATATACAGTCAAGCTCCAGTGAATCAGATACGTTGCATTTCAATAACGGTAATTCACAAAACTCACCTGTACGTAGGTTTGAAAATGATTCTTCAGACGATCAGATGCAAATTGACGCGGTAGCGTTAAAACACAAAAAAACGAAAATTGACAAAAAAGACTTCACGTTCAAATAACGCAATGAAGAAAGCAATTTTCACGTGCCTTCAGACAATGGCTGAACACATGTAAATGAATGGACTACAAAATAAAGCGAGGTAGATGTCGAGACTTAAAGACCCCAAAAATTTTGTATATAGAGAAATATGTTTTGAATGTATATGTAGTATATATGTAAAAACAGGATTATAGAGGACGGTATCGTCCGATTTTGATAATGTATCGTCATTAGCATTGATTTACGGGTTTAGAATGAAATGAAAATGTCATATTTAAGTCTACGGGTGATATAATAGATTATATTTCAGTAATATGTAACAAACAGAAAATATAAGAATCGTGACTCGCAAAATGCACCTAAACAATTAGTAGGTACATTAAGAGGGAAGAAACGCGACATTCCGATGCGTAAAATATAAGAATCGTGACTCGCAAAATGCATACAAACAATTAGTAAGTACATTATCTGTCTATGAATGCCAAGATACACATGGTTGACGCCCATTACTTGATGACAGGCGTGGGTCACGAATTAGGCGAGTACGTAACGAAATTGGTATAAATAACCCTCAAAATAGGCAGACAGGGCCTCGCCTTCTCTCAGGAAATATTCATATTGTATTATTTACCTTGACAAGCTTATGACAACGCACTTGACAACGACATTAACCAACGCTAGCTTATGCCCTACAGCGCTCAGGTAAACACCATTTTAGGCATAAATAACATGTTAATACAGTTTGTAAATATCCTTAAAAGCAAAGTAGTGGACCTTTTATTAGTACAATGTAAAAGATACAACTATATTGCTATGATTCATTAACAATTTGATACTGAGCGAATATGTAGTTTATTCTTTTTCGTTTCTTTATAAGAATAACTATATTAAGACAAGGGATTTTGTTTGTAAATTTTTGTTCTCAAAGTAAATAAAACATAATAAAGCACAATGCATTTCATTGAATAGACAAACGCGTATAGTTTTTCCTTTAGCACATTAACTTTATTAGGGTATATCTTATCATAGGTGTGAATAGTAATCTGAGTGCTTATATAGCAAATTCCATTAATATGTAAATAAAAGGCCCATTTATCATTTGATGTAATTGACCCTATAAGATTTGCCAATGCGATACAAGTTAAGGAGAAAAACAGTGCTCCTGACATGGTTGGCGTGGTTTGCCTGCAGCAACATGCGTTCATAACGCATTTGAGATCGTGATCAGATCTTAACACCCCGACAAAGAAGAAGAATATGTCATCGACATACAGATATCTTCGACGACGATGTATCCGTCGAGAATCAGATGACGTAACAGACGACTTCAATTAGGATCCAACATTGTCGACATGGATCCAAATTGTGAACCAGCATCAGTACCATACAACGAGTGGACTGTTAATGGACATTTCACGCGTCGTCGAAAATGATTTTAAAGATACAATGCTATGAATGGACTTGATAATGAAAAATCGCGCGTACTTTGTACATATATTAATGAAAATTTTATCGTCTATGAACTTATATATATGTGTGTTACCTTAATTACGTGTACATAAACAGTTAGTATAATACTACAGTCATGAACGCAGACATTCTTCAGAACTCTATATAATAAACGTTTGAAGTATTCTAAATCGTGTGACAACCGAGGACCAACAGCTTTTCCGACCGACCATCATCGTCTTCATTCGGAAGCCGACGTCTTCAATCGACTGCATGTCACCATCTACAACCAGATGTCACATACTCTCTAACCGGACGTCTCATCTCTCCACCCATACGCCACTTCGCCTCCAGCAAAGATGTCAAAAATGGTACACTATTCGTATTGGATTTCCCAAATCAGTGACGCATTCCACGTCATTGTGATTGACATTGACTGTTTAAATATTCTGAAGTTTTATTATTTCAGCAGAAACATTCGTTAAAACTTTCATTAATAATTTGCAGTCATTCATCATATATATGTTTTAGTCACTGATGTTTTCATGTTTGCGTGTTTGATTTTCTACATCGTATGTATTAATAGGTTTTCGTTTACTTCCATACTTACATTCTTAAAGATTTTTCTGTATCCTAAAATACATAAAATTCAAATTGAGAGGATAAGTTGTGTCAAATAATGATGAGAAATTGGGTGAAATATTTGGGTTTTCTTTATGTACGAAATATTGACAAGTATATCACGGTCAAAAGATTAAATATTTGGATCTGGTGTGTGTTTAACAACAAAGGGGTTACAATGCTGTTGACACAAGCCTTAGGCTGTATTTGCATTAGTTATTATTTGTACCACAACGCTCATTAACGTATGCATACTTGAATAGTGACCTCTCCAGTAGGTTGAAATTCAGCCAATCAGGAACAAGCACGTATAGAACACTGACCAATGGGATTCATAACTGAGTTTCACGGGCCAGATGTTAGAGGGAAACAAGACAGTTAGCGTTTAGACTTGGAGGTGTACGGATCGAGAAAGATACGATCATGTAGCTATCAGACTGTATTTGTATAACCGAAAATATTAAGTATGTTAGACATTAAATTGGACTAGAAACTGATACATGGTGTTGTTGAATATTTTATCCTACATTATGCAGAGAAACCAACATAAAAGAAAGGGACCGACTTGTCCCATGCGTGACGCGAGAAAATGGTAGTTAATGCAAAACTCGTCATCTTGGCATTATGCGCATGACGAGATATCGAATAATAGGCTACACACCGGTAATTTAAGAGTAATGAACATTGCTAGTAACTATGTGTCGTCTATGAACTATGAACGATTACGTGACACCATGAAAATTGATAATATATAATGTTTTATGTGTTTAGCTAAAAATTCAATGTTATTATTGACCAAAGTATTTATCAATGAAACAAAAGAGCCTCGTTCTGTGAAAAGGGGTTTAATACAAGTGCGTAAATTGTCGTCCCAGATTCAGGGACGTCACTTTCCGTCTGAATTTTATTTTCGCTATGAAACTACTTCTTTAAACAGAAAAAAGCAACATAAAAGCGGATAGAGTTGACCCTGATTAATCTGTATGTACTTCACACGCTAATCTGGGTGACGCTTTACGCAAATGCATTAAATCCCCCTTTCCTCACGGCTCAAATGTATTCAACAGCCAAGAATGAAGCTCTTTAGTAACATACAAAATGGCAAATGTAACCTCCATAATAAATAAAATCTAAAACGCTAGCATCGTACTAAATTGCGTGTTGTACACGCATTTTTGATCAAATCAAGACAAGGCAAAACAACACTATTTATTATTCCATGTTTTGAAAAGTGCAAACCCATTACCCACTATTAATTAACAGCTACAATGCATTGCTCTAATGAAATGATTGCATAGCACATGTTTGTCAATAAATAGGCAATCAAATAACACACTAGATATCATTAAAAGTTCAATTACTGACAATAATGATATCACAATCAATATAATTTTCTGAAAATAATGATACAGGATATTTCTCACTTGATCTCAATTACGGTAATGAGACACACTTAGCCCGGCTTTTTCGAGTGTGGTTCACGTATATGCAATTAATACAGGATTGTCATTATATTTATTATATTCGGTCACAGTAAAGGCTGGCGATACTTTATATTTCTTTGCGAACAACTATACAAAGAACAATTGTGTATTTCAGCATAAAAGAACTAACATATATGACACCGATTTACAAAGATTATAAAAGAAGACAACACTGTTTTTATATCAGGGCAAAATAACCGAAAGTGATACTGAGCGCGTACGGTTAATTGAGCGATGCGATAGACAATGTGCCCATGAGTATAGACAAGGGTAATCATGATCTAAATGAAACAAAAAGATAAATGTATGCTTATATGCTTAGATGAGCATTTCTTCAAAACCAATCTTAATGATGTTTAGCTTTTTACATATAATACACGTTTAATAATTAGTTTGTTGTGTTTGGACTTTCAGCTGCTGACGTCATACCTCACACTTTTTCAAATTTATGATTGTCCATATTCCACAAACCCATCATCCTGTGTGGACAACGCATTTAAATCCACTTACTTAACACATACTCCCCGCTACGTGGATACATAACAATTTATGAAAGTTTTGTCTTGATATTGATGATATATAGACACAAAATATGTAAGAGTTATAGCCATAATAATGTCGCAACAATAATTGATCCCATTAGTAATGACATAAAAGTGTGTGTGAAAGCTTGCAGAAAGCTACAATCACTCATAACAATAAAAATAAAAAAGCATTAAGAGCTAGCCTGTTTAGAAAGAGTAAATACATCGTGCTTCATTACGTCCCAAGTTTTACCGTACAAATTGCTTATTCCTTTGTTGCAACTTTAAACACACACCCTACAGTAAAAATCTAGTTCTAGTCTTGAATCTTGTTGCTATGTTTAAAAATGCATTTACTTGTTTTTGAATACCTCACCTTATTAAAATTACGTAAGTCCTGTCTGCAAACTGATATGTTTCAATTTTGCCTCAAAGATTTGTATAGCCTTAATTGTATCGGGCCAATCGACAAACTTAAGACATTTAAATAGTCTTCAATGTAAGTCAATAGTTATGTCTTGTTTTTCTTAACAAAAGTTCGTAAAGTAAATGAAAGCTGCACTATTTTTTTCAATTAAAGTGCAGCTGTTCTACGCGATTACGTTAAATATAATTAGCATTAAAATAAGCAAGTTGTGCACTGTCAATTTTTTCACAGACGGCGTTATCATTTAAACAGAAATTAATACTTGGATCTATTTTGAGATGTACAGACATACTGGCATTAAGATGGGATCGAAATCCTCGTGTGTTTAAGAGAGAGTTAGTTTGGTATTACGTTTAATTTAGTCATGTATGTTCAAAGAAAATCTAAGAAACAGAAAACACTTTTTTCCTCGATTTAAATTTTTTAAGTACCGTCCTAAATAAGATGGTGGTTGTATTGTGTCGTCAAATGAAATATACGGACCTCAGGCTGTTATTCGTAAACTAATTATGATGATGTCGTTGCCGATGACACTTATTTCTTGCTAACGGTAATGATTATGTTGATGATAAAGATGGCTGATGTCGATGTTATTAATAAAGATTATGAATGATGATGATGACGACGACGACGATGATGATGATGATGAGGATGAGGATGAGGATGAGGATGAGGATGATGATGATGATGATGATGATGATGATGATGATGATGATGCTGATGATGATGATGATGATGATGATGATGATGATGATGATGATGATGATGATTTTGATGTATTTTTCGGGTCCCGATACTGGTTCTTCTTTGTTTAATGTAAAATTTCATTGTTAATCCGAACTTCGTTAAACCGAAGAAATCGTTAATTCGAAGTGATTCAGTCGGTCCCAACACTATAATTCGCACCTTATTAACAATCTTTAATCCGAAGTAAAAACTGCAAAATACTGAGCGTAATTTCACACCTTTGTCGTGGCTCGTCAAAAGCCAATAATTACACCTTTGTTGTCTGCGCGAACACCGGTGTTCAGAGAGACATCGCGTATTAGTTAAAAAAATGTTAATTAATTTCCGAAAATGTATATTTGTGCTATTCATTATATTTTATATGTTCTGTAATAAGACAAAAATAAAAACAAGAAAAATAATCGTTTTATTCCTCCGTTTGTTACAAGTGGAAATCTATTGCTATCTGACTAGTTTACGCTTTTCAGTAAGCGTGTAACCGAACCATGTGAATTCCACAACGTTTCATTTTTTACAGAATCAAAGAAGTCTTTTGTCAAATGTTTATTTCGAATTATCGTTAATCCGAAGTTTTTTTAACGGTCCCGACGACTTCGAAATAACGGTGTTGAAGTGTATATGAAAACATCGGCATTCTTTATGGTGATTAAATTGTTATTAAAAAGAAACTTGTATTCATCAAAATAGTAAATTTGATACGGTTTATCACCGACGATTGTAAATCGTTTTTTCTCATAACACGTACACAGTTGCTAACGTAAAACTGTCAGTTTGCGTAATATGTACAATGGCAATACCAACTGATAAATCATAATGTGACAAAATATCGCCTTAAATGAGTATTTTCAGATATTCACATAATGGTCCATTAAAATGATTATAATCGTAACAGATGGTTTATTAAATTATTATTGGTTTGTTATACTATAACAAAAATGCGTTTACACGGTCTTTTATCAAGTTACTTCTCATTCACATTATCACCATCGTCACCAACAGTATTATCATTTATTAATATAATAATCGAAATTTGTATCAACGCAATAAACCAAATTTCATAAATCTTTAAAAAGGCAGTCACTCGAGATCAATAATATATTGCCTTCGGTTATCCAACATCAATAAGTACCGGATATGAGTCATTGTTTCCTTTGTTTGTCAAAACATTTCGTAAGTATTCGTTATTTGGTCCGTTGCATATGTCATATTTATGATGCAATTGTTAGACACGTGACTTTGCACACGGCCCTTAAAAATTGGCGCACGTAATAATCGACTGTTTGATTGTATGTATCTGTATTCTGACCGAGGTACTAAACAGTATCACGCAAACTGTTGGATAGAAGGCACACCGTTTGTTTTGTAGCGGGTCGGCGCTCGGCCGTTATGGCCGCCGCATGTATCTGGTAGTTCAGAATAGTGTGCGGACATTGGAAAGCGTTTTTATTAGAATTTTTATCAATAGAAATAAATCACTATGAAAACAGAAATGGACGTTTATGTTATTGTGTTTTCCAAGAACTATGTGAATCCGACTTCATTTTAATTATACCAAAAAACTTTCGTGATTGCGTTATGATTATGATGTCGATGCTATGTGTACCAAACATACAAGTAATCAAAACGCTGTAAAGGCTTATCGAAACACAAGGTTAGTTGATACAGACACGTTTGCAATCACTTTCTGCATACAAATAATCATGGTATACCTTTTTCTCTGATATAAATAAATGAATTTAACATGAATATTTTAAATAATTAATATAATATCTGCTCCTGTTATGTCTTGATAATTTTTAATCATGTACGGCATATTTTTATTGGAATATGAGTCCAAAATTGTGCTATTTCATTATAAATTAGTATATTTGATATAAAGAAAAAAGTGTGTATTTGTGCTTATATTCCTGCTGTTTTTATCATCTAAATTTATTATACAATAGTGTTTTGAAGACAGTAGAACATTTGATAAAAACAAATTGGGAGTTATAAGTTACTGAGCGTGTTTTAACACATGTTTTTCTTTTATCAATTTCATCTGTGCCTAACAAACGAAACTAAACCTCATTTAGCTCAAATACGATCGTTTGACCAGTGCATTTAACCGTTCGAGATCGCACAATTGGAAGCTGCGACGAGTGTTCTGGGATGTGTTTCCAGATAATGAAATATAGGTATCAAATTGGTCACATTGAATAACTTATATTTTACAGTTAACAAAACGTTAAATTGGTTCAGATTTTTGCGTTCTTTTCTTTTCAGTTGTATATCTTCTTAACAATAGCAGATGATATTTCGGCAGATATTTGAATACATTAAATATTTTTACAAAGCAATGTCCTTACAAATATGACACAACAAATTCTTTTTTTTTTAAATATAGTGCTTAATTAAAAAAAAACATTTTTAAAATATAAACCGTATAATGATGTCTTAATTTATAAACCGTATAATGATGTCTTAATTCAATCAGGAAATTATATACTATTTCGAGTGAATGTCAACCAAAAATGCACACTACAAGAGTAGTGAATTGAATTACCAATATTGCGCTTGATTTAAAGATTCTCTTAATTATTTATTTCAATGTCAATTTTAGAATGCTGACCTCTCAGTTTAATGCAAAAATTTGCAAAGGGTAACCAAAAAACATTTAAGTGACTTGTTTATATAATTTAAATAATTAAATATAACTAGCAAAATATTATTTTCCGTAATTTTATTAAACACATTAATAATATTAACGTTAATATACATGTAACATTTTCATTAATGTAAGTTATTCGATTTTTTTCAGACATTATATTTGTATATACACGTGTACAGAGTTTTAATTGATGACCGAAACACAGGTCAAAGTAAAATTGATAATACATTATTAGATCAAGTGTGGGCTACCCTATATTAAAATTACAAAGAAGTGCTGCGATACAAGCACCAGGGGACCGTTTCTTAAAACTACGTACGGTTCAAAAATCATGCGTAAGTGCAAAATGTTCAGTTAGTAGCGTTTCTATAAACTTCGTTAAGTTACGTTTACCGTATTGTTGCACGTAAAGTTGCGTGTGCTCAAGGGCTCACGTAAATCAGTAATTTAGCGTTAATATGGCGGCGTATGCACCAATATTTCGGATAACCGAACGTAGACTACGAAATCTACGAGCGCAACATCATTTTAGTTAATTTAAACCTTTATCTATATTAAGATCTTGGTAGGGCATGGGAAGATACTGTAACAGAAATCCTGCGTTGATTGTGCAGGATCTATTGTGTACGATTGTGGATTGGAGTTTTGCTAAAAGAGGACATTTTACATATTCGAATCGATTGTTGTTATGATTTGTTCCATTTTCCTGTTGACAATTCATTCCACTTTCGTTTTGAACAAGGCTTTATCCATCACAAGACGCCAAGTTGAACTCAACGAATGTGATGTTTGCTGAGTGATAGAATTGATTCATTGTAAACATGGGTAAAAGTCTACTTTTTCTGTAAGAATTATGTATTAGAATTGTATAATCTACGATTTTGTAAATAGTTGCATTTATATTATACTGCTGTGTCAATGAATAACAATTATACAGTAATCTGGGCTAATATAATTTTAATTGATATGTTAACAGCGGTTGCCACTTTATTGTTGAATTTGGCACATTTACAGTTTAAGCAGAAGTTCTGCATCAAGATCCATTTCTTTGGAAATAATATCATGCATATATCATTTTGTCAAAACTGCGTAAAATAAAATATACTGTAGAGACTGTGAGATACAACCTGTCGATATGTTAGCTTAGTTGAGTTAGATTGGTCTTTGTCAGCTCTGGTACTACTTGAAAGTTCCCTGGGTACTCTTATGTATGCTACAATATACCCTGGGTACAGAAAATATACTTAAACATACCCAGGAATACTTAGGCTAAATCTGCTGTTGTTGGCTCTATTTTCAAATTAATAAGGTTTCTGTTTACATTCTGTGAAATGGCCTCCGCGATGATAATATCGAAACTCGTACTCAAAAAAGCATATTGAGTTAGGTTTTGTTCAAAGAGGATTTTGTTTCGTATTCGGAAGTGCGTTTGATGACATCAGAGTTTAGGCAGGATTAAAACTCTGTACCCAGGGTACATTGAAGTGTACTTAAGAGTACCCCTGGTACTTTTAAGTAGTACGGGGCAAACAATGACCAATCAAGTTTCAGTTGTTTAAGCGCTGTAATTATTAACTGGAAGTAAAGGTGAAGGCTCACACACTTGGCTAACTTTGCGCAATGGTTATTGTAACAACTTAAACTTAAGTTATCTGAATATTAATAATGGCTTATTTTAAAGTAGATTTGAAAAGTTGTCACTGTTGAAGTAAATTTACTGAAAACATGTATTGAAATGTACCAAATACGTCGTTTTATACAAAAACTGTCAAAACACTATGACTTTTAAACCATTGAGATTTGTTTTTGGTAAGTTACAGTTGTAAGATGCTCAAAGTCTGATTTTTAGCGAGGCTGTTTTCGGAGAGAAGAAAACCCGAGCTATAGTCATAGCCAGCTAGTTGTCAAACGTCCGCCCGTCCGCTGTAGGCAATGTGCTAAAACCTTAACAGTTGGACTCTAAAATCAAAGTGATTCCACCTTTCAACTTTGAAACTTCATATGTAGATGCACTTTGATGAGTTCTAAACGCTACACTCATTTTGGGTTACTAGGTTATAGGTCAATGTCACTGTGACCTCTACAAAAATATAAAATTCTGACAAGCTTTCACAGCCCAGCGTGGCGTCAGCTATGCGGTGCTCTTGTTTATTATCAGATTTCATCGGTAATCAATCATATTTATATCATATTGATGGCAAAACTTTGTTATTGCTGTATGCTTTACACTCATTTTTTCTGAGTTTTTAGGTTTTTTACAAAGAAATTTTAGAACACAAACCATGGGGACGATACACAATTATTTCATTTTGTTTTATATATGATATCATCAACATTAAATATCCTTTATTTTATTATTATAAATGCAGTTGCCATGAAGAAGAAGTGTCAAATTTTAACTAAGGTCATGGGTAATCTTTACTGTCTGAAATATGTAATTACTGATTTTAAGATTATTTTTTAGTTTCCTATAAACCATATGGACACATTAAATGCAGTTTAAGTGATATGTTCAAATGAAATTGTTATGTCATAAGAAGTTATTTAGAACCGTTTTTCGTTATAGGTCGTCACACAGATTGACAGAAAACTATCAACAATCAATTTTTTTCCAATATCTTTGAACACATTTCTTTAAACTCTATACTGTGTTTTTGTACATACTGTAATGTCCATTTATACCATTTAAAGTTCTATAATAATGCTGTAAACATTGCAAAACCCACTTTATTTTATCTTACATTGTGAAAAGCAATGCTGCGAATTTTCTCATTTTTTTACATTCAGTTATTTTATACCATTTTTTGTTGGGAATTATTAGAATAAGGTAAACTGTCTTTATTATTATGAGTAAATGTATATGTTTAATGTTTTAAATCCATTAACTTGTACAAATAAATAAGAAACATAAAATAGACAATGTTTGTGTTGTGTAGAGCATTTACTACCATTGCAATCAAATAATTTAAATTATATCATTTTTGTTTCTTCACTTTTAACACCATAGTTATGCATAATAATCACATTTAGTTATTTGTCAGAAACATAACTTATAAGACAATATAAATTCAAAAGAAAGTGATTGTTTTGCACTAAATAAAGCTTTTGCGGACATGTATGGTATCAGTGTATGTGTTCAAAAATCAATTGAAAAAAAAACTATTAAAGATTTGAACAACAGATTTAACATATTCTCATAATTATGTATCTTTCCCCAACACATGAAAAAACATTTGAATAGCACAGTTTTTACTGATTTTTTTTAATGTAATAGAAATTTAATATCAAGTATATGGACACATATTTTTTAATGTTTTTTAAATGAAATAGAAATTTAATATCAAGTATATGTACACATATTTTTAATAGCATAAATATTAGGAACTTGCAAGAATAAATTGTGTCATCCTGACATGATTCAACCAGTTAAATTTAACTTCATAAAAATAGGAACATTTAAAAATGGTTTGCTTTCTCCCTGTGTTTTGTTCATATGTACATAAAGCCAGATGTGTTAAACTTTTCAATGAATTTAAATTGATGCATTAGTTTCCATAAGTGAATGGCATTATGTTTAAGTATATTATGAGTGACTGAACTTTTTCACAAATATTTCATATAAAGTTCAGGTTTACGCAATTCTGTTTTAACAAAGAGAATATCCAGTACAGCAAAGAATGGCCACACTTAATTTTATAAGAATCAAGAGATTGAATTTTTTTACAGTTGACCCCTTTTTTTCGTCGCAATTTCGCAAACAAGGGAAATAACTTTGCTCTTTATACTGTACTTCTTAAGGATAAATGTATAAATATTTAGTCTACCGAGTAGTTTGTAAGAGAAAGCAAATTAAATCTTCTTTATGAATTTCTTCAAGTGTTCTCTATAGGGTCCGCGCAATCACCACACTTCTGTTTAGAGATTATTCAAACATAGCAACTTAGTTTTACGCTACGTTCGGTTTCTAGAAACGCACTTACGCATTCAGAAGAGCGTACGTTACTTTATACGTACGTACATTTTCGTCCGTAAAGTTACGCATTGTACCAGAAACGGCCTCCTGGAGTTCACTTTTCGGAAAAATAATAAACCATTTAAAGTTCACACATTGTTTGATTTTTTAAATCTTTAAATATCAATTGATCATATTGCATTGCTAAAAAATAATTTTAACAACACGGATAAATCTTATGAAATACAGTATAATAGCAAATCAAAGTATTGACAGTACTGGTGTGACGATGTTTTTGAAGAGGATTGATCTGAAAGCATCTTTTTAAGTTAATCTACATCACCACAATTGTGTATGTGGGTACACAAATTTTGGGTAGGAAAAAAATGGGGTCGAAAATTTTGGGTTCAAAAATTACGCCCCCAAAAATTGGGTACGAACAAAGATGTGGTTACGAGCAAAAATTTGGGTACGAAAAAAATTGGGTACGAAAAAAAATGGGAACGAACAAAAGTTTGGGTAGGAAAAAAAATGAGTACGAAAGAATTTTGGGTACGAGCAAAAATTTGAGAACGAAAAAAAAATTGGGTACGAAAAAAATGGGTACGATAAATGTAGGTTACGAAAAAAAAATTGGGGGTACGGGGAAGTAGTACCCGTGGGGAACTTGATTCATTCAGCGAAACTGGGAGGCGGGTTACATTCTCGATCAAATATAACAAGAAATTTCTTTAAAAGATATTCGACGTGTATTTTCTGTACCACTTATCTTAAAAAAACGTTCTGTTACAGTAAAACGTTTGTGGGTTATAACATTACGTTTCAGCATATAAATTAAAACTTGACATGCTCTTTAATTACACCATGCTCTTTAATTTCACGTGTATATCATACCAAACTTTTTATTTCGTTGTTTCCTTTCCTAAGTTAATGATGCTATGTGTACAGACGTGATTACACATGCCCATGTGCATGAACATATAAAATTTTCTCTTTTGATATTTTTTTTTCTCTTATTCAATAAGCTTGGGCATGTTTGTTCGGTAAGTACGGCAATAATTTCATGATGATTCCCGAAAGTAGGTATGAGCACATAGTCGTAAGAGCACTTGAATACGTGAGTTCGCCCATGAACACATGGTAAGGTTAACTAAATCTCCGCAATATGACCTTATATGTGTTTAAAACAGCGAAAAATATCCAACAAACGAATGAATAGTCAAACTTATAATGTGCACTGATGTGGCTCTGTAATTTCTGTTTGAAAAATGTATTAAATATGCAAAATAAGAAAGCACGCATAAGAGCGAGTTGCACAGATGTCAAACGACTATTATGTTTATTTATATTCCACTGTTCGCTACAACGTTTACTAATGGCAGGCTCGAAATAATTCGTTTTCTTTACACTCATGATCGCGTTGAAAGTTAATTATACACGTTTTAATTCGCAATTTATTTACTGAATCACGACAAATGTCAAATACAATACAGAAAATGCATAGTTGTTTCATTGATTTATAAACATATAATGGATTGAATATAACTTATTTAAAATTAACGTTTTCAAACTATTATTAAATCTTTTTCCCAGAATATGCTTTCCTATTTATAGCAGAGCTTCCTATACCTTTATCATTGATAATCAGCGAGGTATGCCGATTAGAAAAATCGAGCTATCTCAATCGGACAGGCTCGGTCATTTACATAGGTCGCCATTGTGAGGAATTTTTCGACGTAGCTGTATACGCCAGCTTTTCACCTTACCGGACCTTTGTAACTGTCCAATAAAATTCAAATAAAATTTCCCGCGGCTAGGTCAGAATTAATACACTTCATTTATCCCATACGCTGATTTGAGCATACGACCAGAACATTAGAAACATGTCCGCGTCTTTGTAACACTGTTTTACTGCGTGTTCAGCATGAAACAATTTGATCTCTAATGAAAAGGCTTAATAGATAGAACAGTTTTACACTCGATCTCGACATCAATACAGTTTTGCGTGCACCTTTTATTTTCAGAGGATTGCCAGCCCGCGAGAACGTTTGTACTTAAAGGCTATGTTCTCATATTTAGCACTAACTTCCATATTCCTGTCAACATGTTAACATGTACAAGTATAAAGAGCAGTGGAAGCGAGGCCTCACTTTAATGCATTGCATTCAACCCGCGAGGTATCGAGTCAATTCGCGGCCAGTGTGTGTGGATGTCAGAGTTTATATATATATACATCGCTGCGTCTTCACAACTACCTTATGTGCTGACCGGAGTTCGCGGCCAGTAAAATAATCGTAATAATGACGCTTTAGCGTGAACTAGGTGAACTGGAATTTTCTTTAGACCAGAAAGATGTTAAATGAAGATATCCAGCGATATAATTATGGTATGTCAATAAATGCTTCTTAATATGTTTTCAAAAATACCATGACAAATATTATTTTTAATTAATTTAACAAGGATTATTCCACCATATTGACTAATTTATTAAGCATGAGCGCGATGAATCTCGATACTGCTAATAATCGAATCAAATAGCAATGCCCGATAAACCACTAAAACAGGTTTGTTCGAAGAACGCACGTACAAATATTTAAAATATGTACGGATACTTCGCGTGTGGCCGGTTGACTCATATGTTTTAATTCACCTCCATTCTTCTTTTGGTTTTCTGTTTTGTATCTATAGGTTTATGACCAGCAATATGTAATAATTTAAAATAAGCCGCGAAAACTCCGCGTTACATCCCGTACTGCGTGTGATGCAGCTATGAACTGCACAGAAAAAGACATTCGCTATCCTTGATATCATTCATTGCACTCTTTACCTTTCACAAACTCCAAATACAATCAACGCCGTATATCTTTTTTTAAAGATATTTATTGTTTCATGGTATGATCAACTGATACGAGCTGCTTCGCAGCATCGTCAAAAAACGCACCGCTATCATTCGAGACTTGATCCTTTTGACTGGAAGGTCATTGACTTAAAGTCTCCGCCAACATAAAAATCGACCTAAACATTATACAATTCATACTCTATGCAGATGGTGTATGAAACTGTTAACAGCAGGCATTTTACATGTGAATCTTTTAAATAAATGTGATGATTTATCATAACTGAACATGCAGTACATGTCGACGGCGTTATTGTTTTTCACTCGCTGATATATGAATTCATCCAAAGTGTAACATAGGCTTGAACATTATTGTCCGTATATGAATAAATATATTTATATAATACATAGTTGCCTTTATTGCCATTAAAGTTAAATTTATTACATAACACACAATTAATTTTTCATAAAACAATTCGGACTTCTTGGTCGATTGAACAAACATAGTTTTTAATGTTCATACAATTAGAAAATATAAATATATTACAACTTTATTTCAGGGTATTTAAACCTAACAAACACATATTATTCGTAACCGTATATTGGTATGTGCATACCTAGGACATATAGAAGTTATTTAACTAAAAAAGCGAACCTCATTGTTAAAAATGTCATTTTCATAAATACGTACACGACTTACAATCATTTATATACGAAAATTAACTTGTGTGTGTTTTCTTTTAAGAAATTACTTTTGCGTGGACAGGTTTATATGTGGATGTATGAGCTGCAACGGATATTTTTCGACATGTTTGTGTTAAACTGTTGTATAACTCAACTAACGCAATCAATGGAAAGTAATGGACCAACAACAATAATAAGTAAGTATATAACTGAGAAACCGCCCATCGTCACGTTGCGCTCGATGGTATTACAAAACTGAACTCAGATCGTTGTTTCCGACAAATTAACTCAAGTACATTTTCTGTATGATATACCAAAAGTGACGTCAAAGTCGTTATATGCATACGCTGCATTTGTTTGAAATTAATTCGTTGTGTATATATGTGCTATTGTTATTAGTAAATGATTGTTTGGTTTTTAACAAAAAAACTATTTATTGGGACTTGTGGACTCTCCCATCCTTCTAAATTGGAACAATTTATCTCCAAACTTAGGGATGTCTAGTATATTTAGTTCTATATTTAGAATATTTCTTACAGAAATTCCTTTAAGCAAACAGCGCAGATCCTGATGAGACGCCGCTGGGTCTACGCTGTTTGCTAAGGCCTTTTTTCTAGACGCTAGGTGTGAATAATAGTTAAACGTATTGTTTATTAATGAGACAAACTAAAAATAATTTGTTCATGCATTTTAAACAATCAATCAAACCACACCGTGTGTTTTTGTTTAGTACTTTTTAAAACTTGTATATCGCTTACTTCAAAGTATATTATACATTCCGGAATAGCCGACAAGGATATCCTTGGCTCTAATAACGATAGCAGGGAAGAACTTAAAAGTTAAATGCCATCGTGATGGTAGGGATTGGTTATTTAAATTTTTGTGTGATATGGTTTAAATGTCAAGAGCCATTTTTCCAACAGAGGGAGTATGTAACAGGGTATTCACTCTGACACTAATCCCTTAATATTACTAACCCATGCAATAATGTGAGCGAGTATCAGTGTGGGTGCTAATTGGTGAGTGAATGATCTACAAACACTTCATGCTTTTATGTGAGATATTTTAACAATAGAATTTCAATGGTTTTATACACCAGTGTAGATTCATTCCACCATAAAGTCTCGTAAGAGATAGATGTTGGCATTTTCGATTTGTCAGCATATATTTATTTTAAAACTTAAGTCCTCAGGTCGCTGGTGAGTTTACTTTTATTGTTAATATAATTACATTGTATTGTATTGTATTGCTTATTGTAATATAAATGTATTTGATTATTATGTATTTCATTGCAATGTTCAATTATTGCAATTTGAATTAGTTATTCATTATTGTTTTTTCAGGCCATCATTTTCATTGTTATAGACATCTATAAAATAAAGAATATTTACAACAACCCACTTGTGTTCTACATACACAACCCGGCTACAGTAATAAGGTGGAATAATTTCAGAAATCTGTCTAAGTAAAGTTGTTGTCCACAAGACTGTTGACTACTTTAAGTAACAAACTCTTTGCTTTTGTCCGGAACTCCGAGTTTAGCCATGCGTAGAAAATCGGATTTGCGACGCAGGTGATGATATGGGCTTGCCCAAACATTCTTTTGACCAGTCTCACAAGGCCGTTGTTCGAATCAGGAAAAGCTAACGCAATCCACGTCACAATCCATGAAAGCACAAATACCATTGTAATCAGAAACATAGCAAAAGTCACCAATCTCACCTTGACCTCTGTTTGACGTATTTGCGCTATATTACGTTGTCTAACACTGTTCAATGCAGACGTTATGGCAGCGTTTACGTCAATAATATAAGTCGAGTGTAACGTCGGTGGCGTCGTATGTGCACCGACCATGGCATTGCTTATACCTGTATCAGACGATGATGGATACATGGTCACTGTAGTTTGCGAAGCTCTAACTTTATTTGTTCGTCTCAGATCCAAAACGACAAGCGTGTATGTGACACTCGTTGTAATGAACAATACCACAAACAGAAATGCTAACGTATATTCAATTATCACCCCAAAAGATTTTCGTTGGCAATAATAACGCATATTCGAATATGTACGGGAAACTCATGCAGGCGAACACAAACTGATTGTTATAATGCTTAAAGCAATACAGAATATTTTAGCTCTCGGTGACGTAATTATATTTTTGCGTGACTAACATGTTTTCATGTATCGGTCTACTGCAATAGCTGTTAGTAAAATACTCGTGTTTATGCTGGCTACATAGACAAAATAGGCATATAACCCACAGTAGGTATCCGAAGCAACGCGCAGCCAAACAGTTTTGCGGACACTGAGTATTATCATTGGCACAGAACATATTCCAGCAAATAAATCAAAGGCAGCTAGTGTCGTGACAAATACGTCCGTGCTAGTTTTGTACTTGTTATAATATTGAACAAACGAAACTAGTCCGTTTCCTGCGATGGCAACCATGAGGAGACATGTTAAGATGACAATAATAATAATCGGTAATCCATCGGTAACATTTCCGGTATTAAGTGAAGACGCATTGTCAGACAGATTTACTTCATCCATGATAAGCTACTTTGTCTGTAATATAATAACATACCTTAAATCTTAACAATGTAAATTGAAAAAACAGCAATATTCACGTTAAGACAAAAACAATATGTATTATTTAAGTAAGTAATACAAACAAAATATTTTTTTTTAATAAAACGCTTACAATATCCTTTTGAAACACATATTTCATTGTCATTCAAAAGATGAACTGAAGATTAAAAATAACTCACTGTATAATACAACTGTTTGCGAAACACGCCTATTCAACTCTTTAATAAGCAATAATTGACTGCACAAACACTGTTTCCTCTATAACATCGCGATGACAAATGAAACACGAGTACATACTGTGCCCAATGGTTTAGAAACCTTTTATCGAAACTCAGTTTCCATGGAAAATGGCGCGCGGAAAATATTGATATTTCTCAATCCATTACACCGAATAAACTTCTAAAGAAATACATATTCACATAGGCTAAAGATTTATTTTAAGGTCCTTCAGTGTAAAGTTATATAGCAGATGTGCATTATTTTATCAAAACAAAAAGTATGACGCTTATAATGAATATAGCCATGTGTTGCTAACGCGGGTCACATAATATGTGTACTGAATTTCCTCACTGAAGAATTACTGTTCGGGGCATGTTTTGGAACATACAGATACAAAGAATTAAAAAAAAACGTTTCGATGAGCTAAGTCCTATAAAGCCTACTCCTGAATGATGTTGTTTAGATAATTACCGTGGATGTTCATTCAAAGCGATACGTTGAAGATTTGGTATACCAAATGCATATCAATTTTTTTCATTTACTTCAAAAGTGTCTGTATGTTGGAATACCTCACCGATATGTATAGGTACTACGCAAGTCAACCGATAAAACTATTTAAAATAAACTAACATATTAATTTAAATTATCTCAATTAAACTGCTGTTGATAAATACATGGGTTAAACGCGTTTTGTAAATACGCATGCAATGGGGATTCTCATAGATCCGTATTACAGGTCATTTCGACTTGTTCAATCACCCAATCAAAGGACTTTTACCAACGCATTCAACATGCTATTAGGAAATAAAACAAAAAAATAATACAAAGAAATAAAGAAGGAACTGGTGTTACTAAACTGAGCCATGTGTAGAGCAAAGAAAATGTATGGAAAATATATACACACCAGCTTAAAAAAGACTATTGCCAGCATTATCAAGGTTGAGCGTTAGGTATTCAGTTTACTCACGAGCTAACCTCGCTCCAACTTTCGGTTGGCTTGAGGTCTCTCAGAACAGTTTGTTTTTAGTGCTATATACTCATAAAAGTTTATGTCGCTTGCACGAATTCGCGAGGGTCAACGTTTCTGATTTCTAAAAATGTTTGCTCATTTTTGGTAACGATTGTTACATGTAAGTTTGTTTGTTTGTCTTGAACATTCAAGGCGCATAACGTTGTTGATTTATAAGACACGCTTGATAACGGAGCGCGCTATACTTAAGTTTAAATTTATTGCAAAACTTGTGATGGTTTGAGTAAAATATAAAACAAATGGCACTTTGTGTAAAAGCTCTCGTTTTTGTGAAAACAGCATTCTAAAATGTGTGCCTAAACACAAAGTAGCACTGGATTTTCGCTAAGAAGAGACTTCATTTAAACGAAAAATTTCATAAAAGCGGAAAGTGCCGTCCCTGATTAGCCTGTGCGGACAGCACAGGCTAATATGGGACGACACTTTACGCAAATGCATTGTGCCCAGTTTTCTCAGAACACGATTCAGATAATCTTACATTAAATTACAATTAAACACGAAATAACGAGTACAACTCGCTGTGTAATATTGTGGGTTCATGCTTGTGTAGTTCATTAAAAAGACAAATTTTTTTGGAGCGGAAAACACAAGTTCTGTTTTTCCATCTTTTTGGAGCGGTAATGTATCCATAGTGCCATCGTAGTATTATATTTTCTACGACCCACTTTTAAAATCGTTTTCTAAGTACGCTGGTCAATAATTTATCATAATTTGGTGTGTTCCGTTTTCATATTAAGACATGATGAAACCATAGAACCAAACTTTTGGTAAATCACCATAATCGAAAAAAATTTAATCTGTTTCAAACGCCTAATCACCCTAAAAGTATATTCGTAGTCATAGGAACATTTAAGAATAGAATAATTATTTTATTTCCGCCGAAATCGTTTGTAACGTTAAAATTCCAGAAATCAGCTAAACGTGAACATAAACTTCATTTAATAAATTAGAAAAATGCTCTCGGAATTAGTTTGGTAACATGCTGCTTTTTTTCAAATAATATTTATTGATTGCAAATGATTCCAGAACTAGTTGGGCTTGTGTTTTCATAAATCGCATAAATCGCTCGACTTATTTATCTACGGATGCCTTAACCTCAACAATACATTCGAACAAATTTGACATGTTTCCGTTCTTTATTTCAGTGTAATAGCGGATTCATTTTCAAGTTAAATTGGAAACAACTTAATAAAATCGGAATAGAAACGCCAAAGTCATGGGTACAATCGTTACCTCATGTATTGTAAAAGTTAATATTTACATTGAAGTAATTCGGGACGAATCAAGACACTATCAAATGCTATATTTAAATTCTTGTTTCGTTACAACAAAAGAGTAACGTGTTGATTATACTATGTACCAACGCATTGGTTAACTAAGTGTTTTAATTTATTATGTTATCATACAAAATAAAAATTGCGGCATAGCAACGAAGTGACGAAATATGTATCGAAGATAACATTGGACAGCACTACTTAAGTTGAGTACTGTATATTTTTATTTTGGTGTACTAAAACTCAATGCCTTTCTGATAACACAACACTTCATGTTGCGAATCACTCAGGATGAGCGTTCTCATTATGCGTCTAATCCTGGGTAAAATGGTCCCGTACGCGGGTCAAACATCGGTCAGATGCATGTCTTGCTGTGATGAAGCTGTATTTCAGTAAGTAAATTGAAATGGTCTCCAATTATCTGGTTTCAAATCCTCCAGGTCCATGCCGTGTATTGCAAGGCGCTGTTAGTTTCTGACAATTATTAACACAATTATGGCCTTCACAACAGGTCCATGCTTTACAATCGGTACTTTTGCAGTGCGACTAAATATTCCCAATCCCTCCGTCCACTAAGCATTGTATATGTCCTATGATGATGTTTTTCAGTTAATTAACTTCCTGTTTTCAGTTGCTTGTTTTGTCCTTATAATTACTTACTTGTGTTGTTCTCAATTTCCAAAATGCTTCCTCATTTTTTTTCTATTTCATTTTCATTTTGTTAATAGTGTTAAGATTAAAACATGATTTAATGCATATGTAAAAAAGTTGAAATTATTAAAAACACCCAAACGTTTATATTTGCGAATCAATTTTAATATGTGTACCTTGTTTTACGAACCAATCTTGCATCTACATAAGTTATTCGGTGGTTTGTTGCTGTCCAGTCATTAATCGCCTCACCAAAACGCCAAAAGAAACCGGTTTGGTATTTAATGTGTTTCTATGACAATTGACATATTGTATTGTCTTTTTATTGAACTCAATACGAACACATACATTCATGCAAAAATTGTTCATTAACAACGAAAGATATTAATATTTTAAGGTAATTAGTATTTAATGTTATAAACTACTTATTTGAAATTCTGGAATTTACTTCTGTTTTAATATCTAAAATGTTACACATGATATTAATTTATTAAGTGAAATCATGTATTTCGTTTGTTATTATTTGATGATTCAGGAGGATTGGGCGTTACGATTAGTGTAAACCAAGAAGTCATGAAAAACCGAACGCTGATTTTTTTTTAAGCTTACCTCAGCAAAAGTTAGTGCCTTCGTCATAACTTCAACCAGATGAACATTTCTTTCCCTTTGACAACTCCAAATCATTTGTTTGAGAATAGATGCGAAGCCACGTCAAATCAAAAGCTTGTTCGTAGTTTTATTTAATCGTTCCTAAAAAAAATTGTAACTCTCTTGCTCTGGTTTCTTTCCTACCAATGAGTAATTAAATGGTAAATAAATTGAATACGTTTTAATTCCCTTTTATTATTGTTTAATTTGAGTTACAATGCTATGAGGTTAATTTGTATTTACACTTAAATGTTTCATGAATATTGCTGGGCCAAGTGTGAGGTTGAGCGCTCTAAAACCGGATGCACAAAATATAAGTCGAAATAAACTGTTTTTCTGTCTTTTTATTGAACTCAATACGAACACATACATTCATGCAAAAATTGTTCATTAACAATGAAAGATATTAATATTTTAAGGTAATTAGGATTTAATGTTATAAAGTACTTATTTGAACTTCTGGAATTTACTTCTGTTTTAATAGTTAATATCTAAAATATTACGCATGATATAAATTTATTAAGTGAAATCATGTATTTCGTTTGTTATTATTTGATGTTTCAGGAGGATTGGGCGTTATTATTAGTGTAAACCAAGAAGTCATGAAAAACCGAACGCTGATCTATTTTAAGTTAACCTCAGCAAAAGTGAGTGCCTTCGTCATAACTTCAACCAGATGGACATTCCTTTCTCTTTGGCAACTACAAATCTTTTGTTTGAGAATAGATGCGAAGCAACGTCAAGTCAAAAGCACAATGAGAGTATGGCTACTGCTGTAGGCGATGCTCAAGGCATGAACGCTGGCATGTCCATGTTTTATTGGGATATCGAAAACCACGGCGATGATCCAGCGTCCTTCACCATACATGCATATAATTTTCCAGGTATTAATACGTATAATTAGACTGTTAACTAAATATTTGAACTTTTTTCATGTACAAAGAATGCTACATTATCGTCTTGTTTATGTTTTCAGTATGCGTTTACTGAATCAGACAAATGAAATGAATGTCAATAATTATGAAGTAATGAAGAATAAATATGGCACACTTTAACCTCATTTATGATTTTTAATATTATCGATGATAACCATTTGAGTACGCACTATACGAGAATATTGTAATCCAAATAAATTCACACCAAACGAGAAAATGCACATTTGAAAGTGCGGTGTTAATTCCGCAGACGAAGGTTTAGGTTTAGAGGAAGGGGTGGGGTTAGGGGTTAGGGTTACGGGTAGTGTTAGGGTTAGGGTTAGGTTTAGGGTTAGGGGTAGGGGTAGTATCTATTTGGCATCTGTTATTTTTGTCGCATCGATATGGAAAACAATGCCACCGCGCATTATATGGCCATAGTACGCGTCTGTCACCTGAAACTTTGCCTTTTGTAATGCGTTACAAGCGATTTCGTATGTTTTGACACGTACCTTAGACATTATCGCGGTGAGAGGCTTTCCGAATGTGTTGATGCATTGCAAACATATATCGCTGAAAGCAGTTGCTTGAATGTTTATATGGTGCGATGAACACTGCTCTGTGTAGACTTTGTACAAGTTGAGCTTTGTGATGCTCCCAGAAAAACACGTTTAATATATGTTGTCCCGTCGGCGTTATGACGTCAGAATATGGATACTCTACTGCAAAGCGTTTATATGTTGGTATTAAACTACATGATTCACGTCGTAAACACTATTGGTGTATATTTGAGCCTTAATTGCCGTAAGTTTGAGGCACAACGCCATATTGTGACATGTGCGACGTCAAATTGTAATGGAACATTGTTCCTATGTCAGAACATTTGCTGACGGACTATTTTTCGACCAAATTTAAAAGTGCATTTTAACGGCTGATTAAATTACGCTGCCTTATGGTAATTATCGAATGCAAAGCTTAATGGTAAAGATACCTTAACGTTGTTATGAGCAACTGGGCCTAGATTATGGGTTTAGAAGTCTTGAAACACTTGGTGAATATAATTGCTTGGCATATTTGGGTAAAATTTTATAATTGGAAAGTAAGTAATATGTATTCAAGAGTACACACTTTGTAGTTGTGTGCGTGCGATATATTTGCATTGTGAATAAATAGAGTAAGTGCGTTTGCGGGCATTGGCTTGTGTTGTTGTTTTTTTAGCAAACATTAAACAACTAAGGGCCTTCTAAACATTATCTTATTCAGCATATGTTTCTTTATTAGTCATTGTTAGTTTAAAAACTGTTTCAGTTGTTCACTTCTTGACATTTTTTTATGTTTTTATACGATGAACGACAGTCGCTGAAAGGTGTGTTGATTTTAATTTTATTGTGCATTTTGCAAATGATAACAGTCCGCGATTGACACATTCATGGATGGAATTATCGGCTGCAGCAAACTGTCAACTGTTGAACCCAACTGTAAAGTGAGTGATAGATTTGTCACCTATCCTGTGTTCCTTTTTCATACAGATTCTTTAACATCAAGACGGTAAAAACGTACTTTGAATATATTATTGTATGATGCATATTGACATTTTCGTGAGGCTTAGTAAAAACTGTTGAAATTCTTTGACAACTGCGCGAAAACTGCTTCTCAGACGCTCGGCAACGAATTTATGAAAAGCGCACGATAAACGCAATAATACCTTGAGCGTCGGATGCATTCATGCACAAGTGTCAGACGCATCCATTGTTCACTGGTTTTAAATTCAACAAACATGCGTCAACAGTGAGGTGGCAGAGTCACTGTACCCGAGCGTTCTACCCTTGTTGTCCTCAAACGCATGCATTTATATTACGATTTCAATATTGAGCATCTTGTCTGTATGTGTGACGAAGTTACAAGAGGCCTAGGCGTAAAAATAAATTATAATTTACAACATCGTTTAATCCATTCTCATTCAAAATATGTTTCAAGATGCAATACCATTGACCATTTGATGTTTTGAATTATTCGACTTGTATATTGTGCTTAAGCTTATGTCGAAATAGAGTGCATGTACACGACGGCTATTTGAAGATGAGCGAATAACGGAAGAGGAAGGTTGGCCGCGATTCGCTTTATCGATTTGTACATGGGCATGGTTATTATGTCAATCATGCCAATTGATATGTTAAAGTTTATCTTAAATGCATTGATTTTACTTATGGTGTTATTAAAATCATTAAACTGAAAGGAAGTTATTGTTTGTATTTGCAAAAGTTTTGTTGAATAAATAGTTTATAATTTTGCCATTGGTTTTTGTAAACAAAAATAAGTTTGATCTATATCAACGCACTGAACGCGTGAGGTAACAACAAACAAATATAACACATCCGCGAGAGATGAGTTTTCAATCATGAAATAATGCAAAGCATTTGACGGTATGTAAAATGCATTTATTACAACAAAAGCGTTTGATTTTAGTAATTTAATTTTGATATACATAAAAACAAAGATATTCAACCTTAATATAAATATTTTTTTAATACATGTATGTTGTGTTTATTCAGTTTTCGTTTCGGTTTAATCTCTTGTGTATCTTAACCGTCAGCAAATTCATAAATAGCATTCTTTCTCTGAGTAAATTTGCGCGACTAGGTCTATTTTGGCTTATGTGTTATGGCCGAAAATATAAGGTAAATTAGCACGACGTATTACGTAGTTCAGTTCACCGTCATGTGTATATCAGTTTTTCAAACAACTATTGAGTTTTCAGGTCGATCAATGTTAAGGCAATTCAATTCTAAGACTACGTTTAAAAACGCAATAATATTTAATACTTAACGTAAACACAGACCGCATGTACAGATACATATAAGGTCAAATAACATATTTTAATATTAAAACAATATATAAAATATACAAAATATATTTTTAAATTCTCCGGAGCAAGATAAGAAAGAAATCGCCAGACTGACGCAAATGTGCGCGGTGGAAAGGAAACAAACGCCAAAGCCATTGACGCAACATAAGCAGCATCTGAAAGTCATAATCAGAAAAAAGAAGGTCCACACGCAAGAACAAAAAGCGGCCAAAAAAGCAAAGCAAGCTATCAATCAAGCTGCACAAGCGGCGCACAAGAATAGACAGCTACACGTAATAATTTATCAGTGAATAATAAGCACAGATGAAGACATTGTCCAAAAAGTTGAAAATGTGATTGATTTATCTTTTGGAAACGTGTATAACATAACTTTAAAATATGCGTTAAAACATGCTGAGTAATAGGTTGATGACGTCTGACGTATGTGTTTCATACACATTGCAAACGGACATGTTCTATAAGTAGAACAATTTCTACAACGTAATGTCAATATGCGTTTCCGTGTATTACAAAACAACCGTCTAAACGAATAAAGATCGATTTTATTTGCGAAATGTTTTAACTTTGAACATGCATAAAATGGTATTGTCTTAATGATCCGCTGGACAGATGACGACGAAAACGTTGGTGGAGATAAAAGAACATCAACGGAAGTTTCGATAAAGACACGGGAGATAGAAGTGGAAATGCACATCGTTTAAACGTTTTTGTTATAAACATCGTCATCGGATTTAAGTTGTCGACTTAATTGTTATAAAAATTGGATTAACGATGGCATTAAGGTAAGCGTGTCGGAAACCTGTGTTTTCCCGGTTCGAATGTTTACACGTTAATTTACATAAACTGTAAAGACTGCATGATATGAGAAACAACAACAAACTATTTCTTAAACATTAACGTCAAGTATTACTGAACTTTTTGAAATAACTTTTTTATTTACCACGGCCGGAGTTCATGAAAGCTCGTTGGGATAGTCTTAACCTTAGTTCTTCTGCAATTTTCCGATGCTGGTATTTTGCAAAGAAACACTCAACATCTGAGCAATACAAAAAACATGAAAAAATAAACATACTCAAAATTAAATATTAGTTCACGCTTTGAAATTACTATTTTTCAAGATATTCAATATACATGTACATGTACACGGTAGCGGTAAAGTGTATGTGTCTACGACCGATGTCAGTCGCTGAAATCACGTATAAGACTTAATTATTTTATAAAATGACAACGTTTAACTATTTTAAATTGTTAGTATTTTGTTACAATATAGCGTGTCTTTTTTATTCGAAAGATCATTTTTATAATTAAGGGTTGTCAATACTCAAAATTATTCCGGAAATCGTATTTGAGCCGTCAAGGATCGATTTTGAGATAAATGTAAATGTTAAAGGGGATTGGGGCGTAGTGACAAATTCGTTCGAATGCGCGATCATTTGAGAAGAAATGATGTTGACACCGATTTTCCCTGGTCTTTTATTATTGATTTCTGATAAATTAGCTTCCGTCACGGACATGAACATTAACTGACGAAACCTCTTCACTACTTTTCGAAATATATATATATATATATATATATATATATATATATATATATATATATATATATATATATATATATATATATATATATATATATATATATATATATATTGCTCATTTGCTAGATTACTGGTGACTGGTTTTAATTTTCTTAAGTCAAACGACATGCATATTTTATTTTATGTGCAAAAGACGTATCTCAATATGTTTTCGGACATTCATTGTCCGATACGATATGGTTCGACGATTTAATTTATTTTTGACGTTGTTAATTACATTGTCAATTTTTTATAGAATGACATATGCACATGCATAAAATTCCGCATGTACTCACCAGGAATAGCAACTAGAAGACTACAATAAAACAATTAGCCACGGCTCGGGCGGCTGATCTCCCTTTCATCCCTGTAAGGAACCTACTTTCTCAGACTCACGGTTCTATTTTCCAGATTGTAAACAATTGACATCCCTGAATAAAAATTAATATCCTCAACTTTGATCTCTAGTGTGCTGACTGAAGTATTGTCCTTGACTGGAACTACTGTCGATAATGTGTATTTGAGATTGAAACACGCCTTTGAAGAACTTTGTGTTTTCTTGTTTTATGCTTTGTTGTTTTCAAAATATTTTGTCCGCCAAGGACGCAACGATTGATAAAATGAACCAGATTTTGGTATCTCTTAAGTGCTATGTTTCTACTGTCGTAATTTCTTTTACGAACAGCACATTACTGATCGTGGACTTTATTTGATTGTTTAGACTTTGGTACGATGCGATGTCAGTCCATCCGTGAAGATAAATTGCTTTGCGCCCGTTTGTGATCTATTCCCGATACAAAAGTCCATGCGTCACCCGTTTACGATTACATAGGTCCGTTAAGAGCGTTCCAATTTAGGAAAATGGGTTTTTAAATATGCTTTTTCTACGTCTTCGCTGTTTTGCAACCGCACACGAACACATGTCAATGCGGTCAATGAAATTCAACGATCAACACGATCACCAAGATCAAAGCTCTTGGTTACGATACGATACAATTGTGGTACATTGTATATCTATTATATTATAATTTTCGCAAAGTAAACAATGAGTATGATTTCATATCACGTAGGTTTTATCGTCTTTTTTTTCTGTGAATATGCTGTCAGATAGGCCATCAAAACGAAAAACCAAAATTAATTGTACGCACAATTTTATATATACTATGCTATGCTCTGCTATGCTATGCTATGCTATGATGTGCTATGCTATGCTATGCTCTGCTCTGCTCTGCTCTGCGCTGCTCTACTCTACTCTACTCTACTCTACTCTACTCTACTCTACTCTACTCTACTCTACTCTACTCTACTCTACTCTACTCTACTCTACTCTACTCTACTCTACTCTACTCTACTCTACTCTACTCTCTACTCTACTCTACTCTACTCTACTCTACTCTACTCTACTCTACTCTACTCTACTCTACTCTACTCTACTCTACTCTACTCTACTCTACTCTACTCTACTCTACTCTACTCTACTCTACTCTACTCTACTCTACTCTACTCTACTCTACTCAACTCTAATCTACTCTGCTCTGCTCTGCTCTGCTCTACTCTAATCTACTCTACCATACAATACCATACCATACCATACCATACCATACCATACCATACCATACCATACCATACCATACCATACCATACTATACTATACTATACTATAATATACTATAATATTATATAATATAATATAATATAATACAATATAATATAATATAATATAATATAATATAATACAGTGTCTCCATCGTGGATATATGTTTGGTGTAATTATTTTCACGCCTGCGCAGGTACTTCGTTAAATTAGTGCATTTTCATCATATGCACAGCGTCACCGTAAACTATGTACCGTAGACATGCCGCGTCTGGAAAAGGTTATTAGTGACTGTATTGTTGGGTTAAATATTAACGTGTATTTGCAGAAAAGAAACATATTTTAGCCTGGTCGATTTGCTAAGCCGATTAAAGTGTTATCCAGAAGTATCCAGAAGTATCACTATTGAATTTGTCATCGTTTATTGAATTGATTGAATTTAATTTATTAAGATTAGTGCAAATCTTTAAAATAATACACCTTTTTTGTACCAAAAATCTTAAAACATTCACTATGCACACTGATTAGATATACACATATATAAACGATATAAAATGTAAAATGTTCCATTATTTGATATTTTTCGCATGATATTTAATATGTTCTCGAATTATTGTTTACCAAATCAATTATGTTATGTATATGGTGTGTACTTTTTGGGCTGGAATAATAATTATTTCTCATTTCACAATAATCAGAATCAAATCACTGATTGTTTTTTATTTTTATCCCAATATCAAAACAAAAACGTCTATTATCGAAAAATGAATAGTATAGTGGATAATTTTCACTGTTTTCAGGTTTTTTTCTGAGTGTTCGCTGACTTATTCTGATGAAATCAAATCGACAGCATATGTGATATAAATATTGAGAGGAACAATTGTATTCACCAGACAATGAAATACTGCAACTGTGTATAACGTGGAATAAAAAACTAAAAAACACCTAAACATTCTCTTAGTTCGTGAAGTTGACGCAACATTGAATATGATGACGTCTTTTAAAAGTTTGTGAAACTATATGAAGATGGCCGATGTGTGTATACATGTATATCAAATAGAATAATAAATATTGGGCGCTCTTGCAGTTTGTGTGTTCCATCATTATATAACGGTTATCTCATTCTATTTGATCTGTGTTAACCGTCAACCGCATTCGGTAATGCATAGCTTATATTAACACAATCAGGAAAGCGTGTTTCGAAAAATCCAAACAATTTTCATCATCGCACAATAGTGTAACATAAATGTTAATACAATATATATAGGGAAACTCATATGATTCGCGTAATGTGAAAATTATTATCATGCTATAATTCGACCACGAAACTTGACGTGACTTAATACCGAACAATACGGAATGGAGCTACGCTGGCCGTATATGACATAAGACCCATTTTCGCATATTATCTTATCAATGCTTATATGAATTTGATTGCTATAATCCAATGCGTATTCGAAACGGAATTATTGTCAAGGTTTTTCATTTTGTCAATATTTATCATATTGCTGACATCAATATCCATACTGTTTTCATTTTCAGTCGAGAAATGATATTACTTGTTATCAAGATTATTTGTATAGTACGGTAGCGTTCTCTACACAAGTGAGATTTATTTGTACTGGTAAATTGCTGTCGTTCTCACCATTCGGACTCGACGATCGGCTCGAATAAAAATGTTAGTCGCTTAAAAGTACACATTACTCATATTGAGCACGATTATTATTGTTATTATTACTATTATTATTATTATTATTATTATTATTATTGTTAATTTGCCTGCTGAGGGGAAAAAAATCCGAGGGGAAAGGGCCATTTTACGGCGGGTCCCAAAGAAAGAAAAAAAGCCCTGAAGCCACAGACAATGTAAAACATGTTGGTGTTGTATATATTTGAAGTTAATTTTTGATTATTTTTTAGAAAGGAATTTTTGGGATCCAGACCACTTACAAAAAAAAGAAAGCAAACTGACCTGGAAGATGATGCCAATGAGGAATGTTCAAACACTTCTGAGGGACTCCTTGTAAGTTAATTAATTTCCTTTTTTGTGTAACAGAAACATGAGCAATTAAATAAATAGTATTTGGTTTATGTATTTACACTGGTGAACTGCAAGTATTAAGAAAGGCCTTGTGTTTGATTGGAAAAAAGGAAAATGATGTTAAAATGAAAAAGTATTTGATCTTTTAAATAGCCTGAAAAAGCATTTTGAGAACATTACCTGTGAAATTGGGAAGTTGTGCTTCAATTTTCCTTGTGAGAATAAAAAAGTTTGTTTGCATGCCAAAAAAAACAAAAACTTCAGATTTTTTTTTGGGGGGAACATGAAACTACTATTAAAATCGGCAGAAAAAGGGTCTGCTCATAGATCAATATATTAACTTGTACTTCTAGGAGAAGTACAGCAAGGTAGTTGATGAGCTTCAAATGATGAAGGACAAATGTTCCAAACTGGAAACGGAAAACTCAGAATTGAGGCGTCAACTGACAGAGCGTAAGTGCATATATTTCTTATAATATTCTTGAACACTTAATGAATGGATCTTTTTTATAAATGATAACTATTTCTTGACTTACAGAGTTTAGAATAATTTACAAAAACTGGTTTAAGACCACTTTGAGTGAACACACATCTTCTTATGCCAACCCCATTAATTTGCCTAATATTTCAATGTTTTTAAACCTGAATATGCAGTTTGAGTTATTAGGCATAGACACAAATGTCCAGGCTTCAAGTACCAAATAACCTCATAAAGACCCTGTTTGAGACACCAGTGACAGTTGATCAGATATAAGTTGACATACATTGACACTTGATCATACGTGAGTTATCATGATTTATATGTAATACATATTTTTATGCACCCCTTCTGAGAAGAGGGGGAATATTGTTTTGCACATGTCGGTCGGTCCGTTTGTTGGTCGGTTTGTCGGTCCATCTGGCAGAGGACCCCTATTGATTTTCAGGACACTAGGTCAAGGTCACAGTGGTTCGGGACTCAAGAATGCTTAGGCCTTGATCATGAAACTTCATTGGTACATTGATCATGACTGGCAGATGACCCGTATTGATTTTCAGGTCACTAGGTCAAAGTTAAAGGTCCCAATGGCCTGGCTGCCACTACAATGAACTGCCCATTTGGAGAGCATGCGTGTTTTACAAACAACACTTAATATATTTCTATTAAATTTTTCTGTTTATTCAATGGTCAAGTTAATGCTAATAGAAGTATTCTTTCCCACAATTATCCTAAGATTTAGACAACAGTTTTTCGCAATTTATCTACCGTTTATTGTTTGTTCACCCATTGAAATACATAATTTGGGTATAATTTAAAAAATGTGCTAAAATGATGACGACACGGTGGTCTGCTCAACTTGTCACCTGTCCCAAATAAAACCATGAATAGTTGTACTATCAAGATGAACATTTTTTTATGGTCCATTTCTCAGAGACTGTCATTTGGTTCAACTTAGGTATTCATGTTTACCAATTAAAAATGCATCTCAGTTCTCAAGGGCAAATAAGCCTAAATTGAATCATTAGGGCTATGAATTAGCGAGAGTCCAGTAGCCATGGGCCCTAAAACTTGAGCTGGGCTCATAAAGATAAGAACACACTTGGGAGAATGGGTTAAAGTTTTAGTTTTATAACCTGTTCTCATAATTATGGCCCATTTTCATGTTGTAAATTTCATTGTTTATTGGCCCTATTGTTGAGGACAATTTCTATAAAAAATGGAAATAGATATTTGGTCATAGTCAAGTATTCTTGTTTATTGTCACAAAGTGAACATATTTATCAATGGCAGATAAACCTTGATATTATTTTGCTAAATGTGTGCCCCATTTTGAACATTGAGTGTTGGAGTGTCACTAGTAACATTTACTTTACATGGACAATTAACCTTAATATTATTACTAATGATTTCCTCTTCTCTACCCAACACTCGGACAAGTGGATAACACTGTCTGCAGGTGGCTCAAGCTCGGCAGTTCATCAAATCAGTTCAGGGTCTTTTATTCTATCTGAAAACAGATTGCTCGAAGTCCAAGGAAAATTCATCAAAGGACAAAGACATTGAAGCATTCTGGAGATTTGAAGACGGACGAGAGGAATGGTTGCCGGCCAAATTGATCCGAAAATATGCTAACGGTAATTTTAAACATAATAAAATATTTTACGAATAATGTACAATTTTCAAGTGAGATGAGCAAAATCCCATATGATACTGACCATGTACAAAATTAAGCTTTAATTACTGTGAATAAATAATCAGTTGTGAGTTCCCTACCGGTATGCCCAGAGGGAACTATAGGATATATCAAAACAACACTGACAATGTTGCTGACAATTTTGTAATGGTGTTTTGACCAGTAGGGGAATTTTGCATTGCATGCAATGATAATCTTGTTTATATTGTGAAACTCAACATATAAACTCTTTTTTCTGTTCTTGGTTGTTTGTCAAAAGCTGACAGCATGCATATTTTCAACTAGTAAAGTGACTGTTAGTATTACAAACACCTTGCTTAAAAGGTACACTTTTAAAATCATAGTGAAATATATATATATAACTTTATTAATAACTAACTGCTTTATTTTACCCCACCACAGGCGTTTTCATTTCTCATTCATTAAACATAAAAATACAGAATGATTATCATCAAGAACTGCCATTCATATCGTGATGGTTGGCGATTGAAATTAATTAAAGATAGTTATTATTGTGTGTAGATTTTATGTTACTTATCCATATTGCTGTACAATTTATTCATAAGCAGTGAATTGTACCATTTCAACTTAAACAGATATTCATAAATTGCTGTAGTCCATCTTGTTTTGGCCATTTTTTCCCGTTCACTCATTGAACCTATAGCAGGGATTTGTCTGTCAGACACCCTTCAATTATGTAAGTGACAATTTAAACATGCAAAGACATTTCACATCACACAACAACTGTGTTTGATATTTCAAATTGACAATCATATTGGCTATTTCTGGCGCTGAAAACATGAATGGTATATTTATGCAGTATCTTTACATATCCCATTGTGAGTACCAAACTATAGTTTTCAAGCAAAACATTGTACATTCGACTCTGCAGTATCAATTGCTATGAGTACTAATGCTATAATTTAAAAGACATAATTAATAACCATATGATTATCATATCGCCTGGCTGTATAACAGCATTCAAATTCTTACATTTCAAGATGTCTTTTATTCAGGAGAGTGTTCAGTCCAGTACTCTGATGGAGTTAGTAGAGTGAGGTCCTCATGGGTGAGAGAGGTGGGACAGATGTAAGGTCATCCTATTGCCACATCTAGAAGCTATACCTATTTTCTCAAGACTAAAAATGCAATGAACTTAAAATAAATGTTGATATCAATATTTGCAACCAGAGTACATAGTAAGGCACTTGATGTTATTTTTCTGAATGATTGAAGTCAGGTTTCTCATACTAAGACATTTCCCTGTCAAGTTACGGAATTAACTTAAATTTTATGGTGTGAAATTTCTGTTTTATAAAAAAAATGCATAGATAATTTTTATCAAATTGTGAGACTGATGGCTTCATTTTTTTTTATCAAATCATGCAAATGATTGCCCTTTTTTTGAAGTAAAAGAAAAAAAACATTAATTTTACATCACACTGATGATCATATTAGGTGTAAGCATTATTCTACATCTTTTTGTTCAGTTTAATGTTGGAATTGAATATTCCCTAATCAACAATTTGATTCTCTTTACTGCACTTTTGTTTATGTGCATTATCCAAAGAATGTTTGAATTCCATTTTGAAATGCTTGATGAGAACTTGTCTTTTCACTTAGGTATATGCTTTTTTCATTATTGGTTTTGTTCAGTGGTGATGGTCATATTCTTCTTATGTCATTTCGGTCAGTAGAATATGGGACTTGTATATAACAGTTTATAGGTTTTAATGGTTTATGAGATTATTTTAAATAAAACTGTTTTTGAATTTCTTTTGCTATATAAACAAAAGTTAATTAAAGAGATTTCACGTTTCTTACTGTTGCAATCAATTTAATATCTTAAAATAACCTGAGCTCTTTTAAGAAACTAGACAAAAGAATAAGTTCTAATGGTGAACAATACATATTCAGTCAGCCTTTGTAAGCCATTGTAACTGTGAATGTGTTCATGTGCATTATTCTAAATTTTTTCGATTTCGGTTTAGAAATGCTTTGTATGAACTTGTCTTCATTTTAAAATGCTGAATTAAAATTGATTTTGTTAATTTGTGATTACCAATGTTTTATTTTGTATGTCCTAAATGATGTTTGAGTATTTCAGAGAAACAATAAAGTTTTGCCCTTACAATGCATACTAAAATTGTGGCAGAATTGTTTAGTAATGAAAATATAAATTGCAGCAATTTCACCTGTTAAAGAACTTTGAATGGTTATACATGTAATAGCGGTAAAGATTGTTTTATTTAAATATTTAATTTTTCATAATGACTTCACATGTTAAAAAAAATGTTTAGCATTTTTTAATACTAGTATATTTTGAGAACTAATTTAAGTGTGACATAAATAATATTGAATCATTCACACTATTTAATATATATTTTCTGACCTGCTGACTGGTGGATTGAGTACATATTAGTATACTGGTATTGTTTTTTATTTTTGGAATTTCACTGATTGAAAATTTACACATTATTTTGTGTGTTCTGTATTTACTTTGCCCCCCTTCGAAGAAGAGGGGGTATATTGCTTTGCACATGTCGGTCTGTCGGTTGGTCCGTCCACCAGGTGGTTTCCGGATGATAACTCAAGAACGCTTGGGCCTAGGATCATGAAACTTCATAGGTACATTGATCATGACTCGCAGATGACCTCTATTGATTTTGAGGTCACTAGGTCAAAGGTCAAGATCACGTTGACCTGAAATAGTAAAATGGTTTCCATATGATAACTCAAGAACTCTTAGGCCTAGGATCATGAAACTTGAAATGTAGATTGATCATAACTCGCAGATGACCTCTATTAATTTGCAGGTCACTAGGTCATAGGTCAAGGTCACAGTGACCCGAAATAGTAAAATGGTTTCCGGATGATAACTCAAGAACGCTTATGCCTAGGATCATGAAACTTCGTAGGTAGATTGATAATGGCTGGCAGATGACCCCTATTGATTTTCAGGTCACTAGGTCAAAGGTCAAGGTCACAGTGACCCGAAATAGGAAAATGGTTTCCGTATGATAACTCAAGAACGCTTATGCCTAGGATCATGAAACTTCATAGGTGCATTGATCATGACTCGCAGTTGACCTCTATTGATTTTCAGGTCACTATATCAAAGTTCAAGGTAACGGTTACCTGAAATAGTAAAATGGTTTCCGGATGATAACTCAAGAACGCTTTTGTCTAGGATCATGAAACTTCATAGGTGCATTGATCATGACTCGCAGATGACCCCGTTCGATTTTGATGTCACTAGGTCAAAGGTCAAGTTCACGGTGACCCGAAATAGTAAAATGTTTTTCGGATGATAACTGAAGAACGCTTGTTCCTAGGATCATGAAACTTGATAGGTAGATTGATCATGACTCGCAGATGACCCCTACTGATTCTCAGGTCACTAGGTCAAAGGTCAATTTCACAGTGACCCGAAATAGTAAATGATAAATCAAGAACGCTTATGGCTAGGATCATGAAACTTCATAAGTACATTGATCATGACTGGCAAATGACCCCTATTGATTTTCAGGTCACTAGGTCAAAGGTCAAGGTCACAGTTACAAAAAACATATTCACACAATGGCTGTCACTACAACGGAGAGCCCATATGGGGGGCAGGCATGTTTTACAAACAGCCCTTGTTATGACTTGTTTTATTATTTGCTAATAATTTAAGAACTTAAACATTTAAAAGTGGTTTATCTTCCTTTTTTTCAGTGTGATTTTTTCTGTGTGATTATGCATTTCTGGAAGTTTGTACCGCCGGCGTAACATTTTTAAACAATTATCTGTCATTGTGTTTATGATCCTCTGAGAGTTTGTACCGCCAGCGTAACATTTTCAAAGAATTATCTGTTGTGATTATGAACCTTTGGGAGGTTGTACCGCCAGCGTAACATTTTCAGTTAAATTTTAATGGTTATATCATTTTGTGTGTTCTGTATTTACATTACTTGTATAATTTACTATTAAATTAAGAACTTAAACATTTAAAAGTGGTTTGTGTGATTTTTACTATAAGTACCTTAGGGAGATTGTACCGCCGGCGTAACATTTTGATTATGATCCTCTGAGAGTTTGTACCGCCAGCGTAACATTTTCAAACAATTATCTGTTGTGATTATGAACCTAAGAACTTAAACATTTAAAAAGTGGTTTATCTTCCTTTTTTTCAGTGTGATTTTTACTGTGTGATTATACCTTGCTGGAAGTTGGTACCGCCGGCGTAACATTTTCAAACAATTATCTGTCTATTTGATTATGAACATTAGGGAGTTTGTACTGCCGGCGTAACATTTTCAAAGAATATTCAGTTTTTATAGTGAACCTTTGGGAGGTTGTACCGCCAGCATAACATTTAAGTTTCAGTTCAATTTTCCTGTCTGAATGTAAGATGGGTTGTACTGCCAGCGTAAATGTTTTTGTACTTTCTTATAAAAAGTGAGAAAAATGTGGGGCTTTTTAAAAGAAATTTCCTTTAAAATGACCATTTTAAAAGGGATTCTGTGGAAAATCCATTTTTAAAATATAATCAATTTTGTTTAAAATGCACATAGTCTTTGATGCATTCAATTTTCAAGAACGTAATTCCTGATGCCAATAGATCATAATGTTATTCTAATGTATAATTTATAATTTTGAACAAAAGAAATCGAAAATAATAGTAAGAAAGATATAAAGGGTCAAAAGGCATTACGGAAAGCTATTAATTTAAGTTTTATTTATAATAGATTTTCGTATACTTAAAGCTTCATTTAATATTACACATCCCGACAATAATAATTACATGTTAACATGTTAATTTCAAAACACTACGAAACTTAAGAAGACATGGATTCGTGAAATAAATACGTTTAACACATTTGTGTCGAAGACAACCGCTCAAAGGACATACACAGATGCATTTGCATTTATTTTCTATGTGCTGTTGATTGCAACAGTTGCAATAACGTTTTTCACGACTTATATGTTTACCAATATCGGTCTGAATTTTCAAATGGTGGACATAAGCCCTTAATTTTACTAAGTACACACGTAGATTCTTGGTTTATAACTCTATCTATTCATATTCAAGATAAAATTTAAAAAAAATCTATATATGTCTAGAACAGTACTTCTATTTGTACCACCACACCATTCCTGCTTATGCGTCATGAAAAATTCTCAGGTAATTTTCTATATATAAATATATTGCATTGATGTTATTACAATTGGCTGATAACATGGATATTTAAGCCAAGTCACCTGCTGAAGTTCAATCGCATTTATATTACTTATATTTATATTGCAATTCTTGGGGGGTTAATTTTAACTTAATGTTAATACTGCAAAAACAAAAATAATGGTATTTCGGAAGAGGGATGTATTAAAACAAATGTCTATAAATACAATGTTTCTTGATAGATCTTTGATTAAAAGGAAATGAAAAATACTTATGACATTGAAGAGCTTGATATTTTTAACTATTAGGGAACGGTGTTGACATTTTAAATTAAACAGGAAAATTTGAATAATTCTTCAGAAGTATGAGGTTTCACAAAGTCAGATGATATTAAACGCATTCATTGGAAATTTTCCAAACGATTGATTTAGGTTAACATAAATACATGTTACTATTTATAGTGAATTAGGTAGATATCAATTCTATGAAAATAGGTTTGTTAAAATTCTAAAATATTGGTGTAAAATTCCAAACAATGAATATATCATCATGTAAAAGGCATACAAGGTATAATACAAACAAGCTTTAAACGATCGTAATAAAGGTTATACAAATTGGGTCTCAAATGTCACGCAAATGTAAAATAATATTGGATTTGGTATGAATTTGAAAATCCCAACGTTGTGCAATTTAATGGTTTTATTAGCGAGTTTAAGGCTTGTTGACAACTTTAAACAAGAATCGTATGGTAATATGAATAATAATTATGTATTAAATATGTATAAAGTTTTCAAAACCAGTTTGGAATAAGAAGAATATTTAGATTTACTTCCTTGACGACTGCGCTTATCATTGTCACCTGTCCCAAATAAAACCATGAATAGTTGTACTATCAAGATGAACATTTTTTTATGGTCCATTTCTCAGAGACTGTCATTTGGTTCAACTTAGGTATTCATGTTTACCAATTAAAAATGCATCTCAGTTCTCAAGGGCAAATAAGCCTAAATTGAATCATTAGGGCTATGAATTAGCGAGAGTCCAGTAGCCATGGGCCCTAAAACTTGAGCTGGGCTCATAAAGATAAGAACACACTTGGGAGAATGGGTTAAAGTTTTAGTTTTATAACCTGTTCTCATAATTATGGCCCATTTTCATGTTGTAAATTTCATTGTTTATTGACCCTATTGTTGAGGACAATTTCTATAAAAAATGGAAATAGATATTTGGTCATAGTCAAGTATTCTTGTTTATTGTCACAAAGTGAACATATTTATCAATGGCAGATAAACCTTGATATTATTTTGCTAAATGTGTGCCCCATTTTGAACATTGAGTGTTGGAGTGTCACTAGTAACATTTACTTTACATGGACAATTAACCTTAATATTATTACTAATGATTTCCTCTTCTCTACCCAACACTCGGACAAGTGGATAACACTGTCTGCAGGTGGCTCAAGCTCGGCAGTTCATCAAATCAGTTCAGGGTCTTTTATTCTATCTGAAAACAGATTGCTCGAAGTCCAAGGAAAATTCATCAAAGGACAAAGACATTGAAGCATTCTGGAGATTTGAAGACGGACGAGAGGAATGGTTGCCGGCCAAATTGATCCGAAAATATGCTAACGGTAATTTTAAACATAATAAAATATTTTACGAATAATGTACAATTTTCAAGTGAGATGAGCAAAATCCCATATGATACTGACCATGTACAAAATTAAGCTTTAATTACTGTGAATAAATAATCAGTTGTGAGTTCCCTACCGGTATGCCCAGAGGGAACTATAGGATATATCAAAACAACACTGACAATGTTGCTGACAATTTTGTAATGGTGTTTTGACCAGTAGGGGAATTTTGCATTGCATGCAATGATAATCTTGTTTATATTGTGAAACTCAACATATAAACTCTTTTTTCTGTTCTTGGTTGTTTGTCAAAAGCTGACAGCATGCATATTTTCAACTAGTAAAGTGACTGTTAGTATTAAAAACACCTTGCTTAAAAGGTACACTTTTAAAATCATAGTGAAATATATATATATAACTTTATTAATAACTAACTGCTTTATTTTACCCCACCACAGGCGTTTTCATTTCTCATTCATTAAACATAAAAATACAGAATGATTATCATCAAGAACTGCCATTCATATCGTGATGGTTGGCGATTGAAATTAATTAAAGATAGTTATTATTGTGTGTAGATTTTATGTTACTTATCCATATTGCTGTACAATTTATTCATAAGCAGTGAATTGTACCATTTCAACTTAAACAGATATTCATAAATTGCTGTAGTCCATCTTGTTTTGGCCATTTTTTCCCGTTCACTCATTGAACCTATAGCAGGGATTTGTCTGTCAGACACCCTTCAATTATGTAAGTGACAATTTAAACATGCAAAGACATTTCACATCACACAACAACTGTGTTTGATATTTCAAATTGACAATCATATTGGTTATTTCTGGCGCTGAAAACATGAATGGTATATTTATGCAGTATCTTTACATATCCCATTGTGAGTACCAAACTATAGTTTTCAAGCAAAACATTGTACATTCGACTCTGCAGTATCAATTGCTATGAGTACTAATGCTATAATTTAAAAGACATAATTAATAACCATATGATTATCATATCGCCTGGCTGTATAACAGCATTCAAATCCTTACATTTCAAGATGTCTTTTATTCAGGAGAGTGTTCAGTCCAGTACTCTGATGGAGTTAGTAGAGTGAGGTCCTCATGGGTGAGAGAGGTGGGACAGATGTAAGGTCATCCTATTGCCACATCTAGAAGCTATACCTATTTTCTCAAGACTAAAAATGCAATGAACTTAAAATAAATGTTGATATCAATATTTGCAACCAGAGTACATAGTAAGGCACTTGATGTTATTTTTCTGAATGATTGAAGTCAGGTTTCTCATACTAAGACATTTCCCTGTCAAGTTACGGAATTAACTTAAATTTTATGGTGTGAAATTTCTGTTTTATAAAAAAAATGCATAGATAATTTTTATCAAATTGTGAGACTGATAGCTTCATTTTTTTTTATCAAATCATGCAAATGATTGCCCTTTTTTTGAAGTAAAAGAAAAAAACATTAATTTTACATCACACTGATGATCATATTAGGTGTAAGCATTATTCTACATCTTTTTGTTCAGTTTAATGTTGGAATTGAATATTCCCTAATCAACAATTTGATTCTCTTTACTGCACTTTTGTTTATGTGCATTATCCAAAGAATGTTTGAATTCCATTTTGAAATGCTTGATGAGAACTTGTCTTTTCACTTAGGTATATGCTTTTTTCATTATTGGTTTTGTTCAGTGGTGGTGGTCATATTCTTCTTATGTCATTTCGGTCAGTAGAATATGGGACTTGTATATAACAGTTTATAGGTTTTAATGGTTTATGAGATTATTTTAAATAAAACTGTTTTTGAATTTCTTTTGCTATATAAACAAAAGTTAATTAAAGAGATTTCACGTTTCTTACTGTTGCAATCAATTTAATATCTTAAAATAACCTGAGCTCTTTTAAGAAACTAGACAAAAGAATAAGTTCTAATGGTGAACAATTCATATTCAGTCAGCCTTTGTAAGCCATTGTAACTGTGAATGTGTTCATGTGCATTATTCTAACATTTTTTCGATTTCGGTTTAGAAATGCTTTGTATGAACTTGTCTTCATTTTAAAATGCTGAATTAAAATTGATTTTGTTAATTTGTGATTACCAATGTTTTATTTTGTATGTCCTATATGATGTTTGAGTATTTCAGAGAAACAATAAAGTTTTGCCCTTACAATGCATACTAAAATTGTGGCAGAATTGTTTAGTAATGAAAATATAAATTGCAGCAATTTCACCTGTTAAAGAACTTTGAATGGTTATACATGTAATAGCGGTAAAGATTGTTTTATTTAAATATTTAATTTTTCATAATGACTTCACATGTTAAAAAAAATGTTTAGCATTTTTTAATACTAGTATATTTTGAGAACTAATTTAAGTGTGACATAAATAATATTGAATCATTCACACTATTTAATATATATTTTCTGACCTGCTGACTGGTGGATTGAGTACATATTAGTATACTGGTATTGTTTTTTATTTTTGGAATTTCACTGATTGAAAATTTACACATTATTTTGTGTGTTCTGTATTTACTTTGCCCCCCTTCGAAGAAAAGGGGGTATATTGCTTTGCACATGTCGGTCTGTCGGTTGGTCCGTCCACCAGGTGGTTTCCGGATGATAACTCAAGAACGCTTGGGCCTAGGATCATGAAACTTCATAGGTACATTGATCATGACTCGCAGATGACCTCTATTGATTTTGAGGTCACTAGGTCAAAGGTCAAGATCACGTTGACCTGAAATAGTAAAATGGTTTCCATATGATAACTCAAGAACTCTTAGGCCTAGGATCATGAAACTTGAAATGTAGATTGATCATAACTCGCAGATGACCTCTATTAATTTGCAGGTCACTAGGTCATAGGTCAAGGTCACAGTGACCCGAAATAGTAAAATGGTTTCCGGATGATAACTCAAGAACGCTTATGCCTAGGATCATGAAACTTCGTAGGTAGATTGATAATGGCTGGCAGATGACCCCTATTGATTTTCAGGTCACTAGGTCAAAGGTCAAGGTCACAGTGACCCGAAATAGGAAAATGGTTTCCGTATGATAACTCAAGAACGCTTATGCCTATGATCATGAAACTTCATAGGTGCATTGATCATGACTCGCAGTTGACCTCTATTGATTTTCAGGTCACTATATCAAAGTTCAAGGTAACGGTGACCTGAAATAGTAAAATGGTTTCCGGATGATAACTCAAGAACGCTTTTGTCTAGGATCATGAAACTTCATAGGTGCATTGATCATGACTCGCAGATGACCCCGTTCGATTTTGATGTCACTAGGTCAAAGGTCAAGTTCACGGTGACCCGAAATAGTAAAATGTTTTTCGGATGATAACTGAAGAACGCTTGTTCCTAGGATCATGAAACTTGATAGGTAGATTGATCATGACTCGCAGATGACCCCTACTGATTCTCAGGTCACTAGGTCAAAGGTCAATTTCACAGTGACCCGAAATAGTAAAATGATAAATCAAGAACGCTTATGGCTAGGATCATGAAACTTCATAAGTACATTGATCATGACTGGCAAATGACCCCTATTGATTTTCAGGTCACTAGGTCAAAGGTCAAGGTCACAGTTACAAAAAACATATTCACACAATGGCTGTCACTACAACGGAGAGCCCATATGGGGGGCAGGCATGTTTTACAAACAGCCCTTGTTATGACTTGTTTTATAATTTGCTAATAATTTAAGAACTTAAACATTTAAAAGTGGTTTATCTTCCTTTTTTTCAGTGTGATTTTTTCTGTGTGATTATGCATTTCTGGAAGTTTGTACCGCCGGCGTAACATTTTTAAACAATTATCTGTCATTGTGTTTATGATCCTCTGAGAGTTTGTACCGCCAGCGTAACATTTTCAAAGAATTATCTGTTGTGATTATGAACCTAAGGGAGGTTGTACCGCCAGCGTAACATTTTCAGTTAAATTTTAATGGTTATATCATTTTGTGTGTTCTGTATTTACATTACTTGTATAATTTACTATTAAATTAAGAACTTAAACATTTAAAAGTGGTTTGTGTGATTTTTACTATAAGTACCTTAGGGAGATTGTACCGCCGGCGTAACATTTTGATTATGATCCTCTGAGAGTTTGTACCGCCAGCGTAACATTTTCAAACAATTATCTGTTGTGATTATGAACCTAAGAACTTAAACATTTAAAAAGTGGTTTATCTTCCTTTTTTTCAGTGTGATTTTTACTGTGTGATTATACCTTGCTGGAAGTTGGTACCGCCGGCGTAACATTTTCAAACAATTATCTGTCTATTTGATTATGAACATTAGGGAGTTTGTACTGCCGGCGTAACATTTTCAAAGAATATTCAGTTTTTATAGTGAACCTTTGGGAGGTTGTACCGCCAGCATAACATTTAAGTTTCAGTTCAATTTTCCTGTCTGAATGTAAGATGGGTTGTACTGCCAGCGTAAATGTTTTTGTACTTTCTTATAAAAAGTGAGAAAAATGTGGGGCTTTTTAAAAGAAATTTCCTTTAAAATGACCATTTTAAAAGGGATTCTGTGGAAAATCCATTTTTAAAATATAATCAATTTTGTTTAAAATGCACATAGTCTTTGATGCATTCAATTTTCAAGAACGTAATTCCTGATGCCAATAGATCATAATGTTATTCTAATGTATATTTTATAATTTTGAACAAAAGAAATCGAAAATAATAGTAAGAAAGATATAAAGGGTCAAAAGGCATTACGGAAAGCTATTAATTTAAGTTTTATTTATAATAGATTTTCGTATACTTAAAGCTTCATTTAATATTACACATCCCGACAATAATAATTACATGTTAACATGTTAATTTTAAAACACTACGAAACTTAAGAAGACATGGATTCGTGAAATAAATACGTTTAACACATTTGTGTCGAAGACAACCGCTCAAAGGACATACACAGATGCATTTGCATTTATTTTCTATGTGCTGTTGATTGCAACAGTTGCAATAACGTTTTTCACGACTTATATGTTTACCAATATCGGTCTGAATTTTCAAATGGTGGACATAAGCCCTTAATTTTACTAAGTACACACGTAGATTCTTGGTTTATAACTCTATCTATTCATATTCAAGATAAAATTTAAAAAAAATCTATATATGTCTAGAACAGTACTTCTATTTGTACCACCACACCATTCCTGCTTATGCGTCATGAAAAATTCTCAGGTAATTTTCTATATATAAATATATTGCATTGATGTTATTACAATTGGCTGATAACATGGATATTTAAGCCAAGTCACCTGCTGAAGTTCAATCGCATTTATATTACTTATATTTATATTGCAATTCTTGGGGGGTTAATTTTAACTTAATGTTAATACTGCAAAAACAAAAATAATGGTATTTCGGAAGAGGGATGTATTAAAACAAATGTCTATAAATACAATGTTTCTTGATAGATCTTTGATTAAAAGGAAATGAAAAATACTTATGACATTGAAGAGCTTGATATTTTTAACTATTAGGGAACGGTGTTGACATTTTAAATTAAACAGGAAAATTTGAATAATTCTTCAGAAGTATGAGGTTTCACAAAGTCAGATGATATTAAACGCATTCATTGGAAATTTTCCAAACGATTGATTTAGGTTAACATAAATACATGTTACTATTTATAGTGAATTAGGTAGATATCAATTCTATGAAAATAGGTTTGTTAAAATTCTAAAATATTGGTGTAAAATTCCAAACAATGAATATATCATCATGTAAAAGGCATACAAGGTATAATACAAACAAGCTTTAAACGATCGTAATAAAGGTTATACAAATTGGGTCTCAAATGTCACGCAAATGTAAAATAATATTGGATTTGGTATGAATTTGAAAATCCCAACGTTGTGCAATTTAATGGTTTTATTAGCGAGTTTAAGGCTTGTTGACAACTTTAAACAAGAATCGTATGGTAATATGAATAATAATTATGTATTAAATATGTATAAAGTTTTCAAAACCAGTTTGGAATAAGAAGAATATTTAGATTTACTTCCTTGACGACTGCGCTTATTTTTTTGGATGATTAAGAGTCTCTTCACACCTGTTGAGAATAGAAACTGTCAGATATGCTCAAAATACCATACCACGAAAAGAACGTTATTGTCCATGTTTTAATCATTTTGATTTAGATTGATACCATTTTTATCTATATGTCGCTGTTACACTGAGTTAAGAAAAAATATAAGCCGTACATGTTAACCCATCTGTTTATTAATTCCACAACGTACTAGATTCATGTGACAAATCCATAATTTATTATGTGCGTAAATGTAAAAGAAGCTTTTGTAATTTATTTTAATTATACTGTTCAATAAACTCTAGTACCGCTTTGATAGAACCTACATGTTCTTACCATCGATTGTATTTATTTGTATTTGTATTTTAGTGACTATTATTTGTTATCGAATGTTATTTTGTTATGTCATTAAGACTTATTAATTTCTGAATATAAATTAATAACATTTATTTTCGCGGAAACGATTGTTGTTTACTGGTTTCTATAGATACGATTACGGAATACTTTGTCTGTTTCGTTATGTACGGATTGCCTTGGTTGAGATCGTTAGTACAATAGAATTACGCAATATCCGTACCACGCGATATGACGTCATTCCGCCTTTTGTAAACTGCCTGTGCTGGTGTTAAGATCGTCACAAACGTTTACAATTATATCTCGAGCAATCTTCTGAAATTCTTCGAGGAAGAAAAAGGAAGCAAGTGGAATCAATGGAGGACTTTACTCGATTCCGAAACCCAATCCAGGTAGTGTTTTGCCTTGATTTTGGGGAGATGTTTCGTCAGCGTTAACCACAAACAGCCGTTGGTAACCACTAGCCCAGCAAGATTGGATGATTCACTCGTGGAAGCTGGCTGCAAGAAAATTATGCCTACCTGAGGTGGACGAGCACACGTTGAATTACCGATGTGAAGTAACGACGCTATAGTAGCAACACCACCTACCCAAATAAAAAATGCTCTTAATTGCTCATCAAACGACCGGGCCAGGAAAAACCTCCTCTACCAGTCGCTTGACCATTAATCGCTCACCCAGCGATTATACCTTTACGCAACACTTTTGATATCAATGCTCATATCAATAATCGACTTGTGATCACACTTTTACATGACTCTTAATATCAATGATCGCTATACTTGCGATTACACTTTACTTGATCGCTCCACACTTTACTTGATCGCTTCACTTGCGATCACACTTTTACAACAATCGCTACACTTGCGATTACACTTTACTTGATCTCTACACTTGCGATCACCCTTTTACAACCAGCGATATCACTTTTTATATCAATGGTCACTTGACCATTAATCGCTCAACCAGTACAAACTTTTTAACTCGGACATTTAATACCAATAAACGCTCAACCATCGATTTGACACATACAATTTTTTTCCCTTCGGCATTGCTACTATTTTTAAAGCTTTACCTTTCAATTACTTGGAATTGCCCGGAAGGGTTAGGTTGATATAATACGCCTGAAGCCCAGAGTCCATTCGAGCCAATATGTTGAGTCATTGTAACTAAGGTTAGCTTGTAGAGATAAATGTTGTAGAATAAGTACGCATGCCCACCCAACCCTCCGGAAAACAGAATGTTCCGCATACAGAATTTAAAATGTCATTTGAATATGTACAATATTTAGATATCGTACCTAAAAGTCTTAGATTTTACTTCTGTGTATTACGAATGTCAAGTCATCCATCAAGAATTCAAACGGGTGGATGCAGCAATAACCACAAAATTAGATAAGAAACATAGTGTTTTTGTTGTATATCACGTGGCATCTAAGATGAATACCATTTATCTTCATCTGCTCATGTTATACAGATATACAAAATAAATAAATACAATCTTACTATCTAAAATGGCCAACAGTGTATAGATTATTAAGCCTTATGATCATATGTAATAAAGAAATTCTTATTAGGTTATCTGTTTTTGTGAAAGAAGCGCTTTTTTAAAACAGAAAGTCAATCAAAATATTGTTCAGAATACCAGCTGAAATGTATGTTGCGTGGACTTGTTTGTTTATTTGATTTCTTGTATAGTTTAAGTGTATAATCCTCATTATGCAGTACCAATAACTGCAATAACACTGAGGTGAAACAGGCTCGTACCCAGGCACAGGGGCCCGCCCCAAGCTGGCTGTCGAGTAAGGAATTTTTAAAATAATGGGCCTACTGAAAGTTTTTCTGTCATAAACACCCCCTGTACGTCGATAATCCAAACTGAGTAGGATAATTCAGACTGAAGAAAAAAATGGCGTCAGAAATAAAGACTCCAGTCATTTATTTCTAAGAACACGTTTATATAAATTAAGTTGTGACATAATAAACGTTTCTTTTTAATAAAATGATATTTGCCTGATACCATGCGCTAATAAACCCATAACAATAAAAAAACAATTACGTCGAAATAAAATGAATATGTTTGAAAATCTGGAAAAAGTAAATGAAATTGTCGAAAGTTTTAGGCCAAAAACAATTATAATCGAATGTTTTTAATGTTTTAATGCTTGGACTTATGAATTAACCTTTAATATATGTATGTAAAAAATGTTGATTGGCGTCAATGCTCAAAAACGCAAAATATTCGCATTTGTTTGGGACAAGAATATACAAATTGGATAATGACCTAACTAGTGTATAGATAATTCCAAACTAACATTAGGAAGTCGATGGATAATGACTGCCATATGTCTTTATGTAAAGATCTATGTAAAATGAACACTCTTGTAAAATATTTCGTGATTTATTTAATTGCTGACAACAAAAGCATGTTAGCACATTCTTAAACAATCATCATAAAATATGATTTTGTTTCCTTTTCATGTAAAACTTTTTCTTTTTTTCTTCTTTTCTTCTTCTTCGTCTTGAAATGACAATTCAAATCCTTCGTCATGCCGATTGATCTCCATTTCCGCCAAAGGAGTTGTACTGAAAAATGTATATTTAATAAAACTGCCTTCAAATGATGAAGAAAAAGCATTTTCATACGATTGCCTCTATCAGTTTGGTCCTACCACGTAGCGAAATAAAGCCAATACTATGTGCCCAAGCCTCGGCTCTAAAACTATTTGCCACCAGTTTAAAGGAGCGAATCGACGGTTTTTTCGTATATAATGAAATATCAAATATTTAAATTACAAAAGTCAAAATTTTATTAATATACAATCGAAAGAAATAATACGTTATTAATGAAATCGGAAAGAAAAATAGTTATAAGTCCATAAATATTATTCCCACCAAGGTTTCAATAGGGTTTAAAGTCATTCCATAAAAATATATAGAACTCGCAAGCGTTCTATGCTAAAATACCGTCAAAGTCGTTTATCGTCAGTGAGCATGCGCGTAACGGTGTATCATTTGATATATTCTTTTCAATATGTAAATATATTTCGGAAAGTAAAATGCTAAACTAGCCGTCGATATGCCCCTTTAATATTTGTGTACCATTCGATGCAATCTTTCTGATATAACGTATAATAAATCAGATCAGTAATGCCTCAAATAATATTCGAAACCTCAAATATGGTGACAAAAACATGAATCAGCGGGGCAAGTGACACTTTAAACTGCAGCTTCGACTCGAACTCCTTTAAATCAAGTGATTAAATTATACGTAGGGACATTTTTTTAATTTCTATGCTGTTCATGCTATCCACAATGACATGGAACACTTGTTATATCATCTCTTTGTGTGTGGAATTCAAATTTCGCATGCTTATTTTGCTTCTAATCTCAATTGTATATATATGCAAGTTCCGTTGAAATTGATTTCACTAATAACAAATAAATGAATGTTGATGTTCGATGAAAGTATTTTATATTCTATTATACACATTGTGTGAGTTTTTGATTATAAATAGTTGTTTGCAAAGAATAATATCCAACCTGTCTTTGGAAAACATGTTCAATACATCGCAGTTTGTGAATTATCCATTTTCAGTTTGGTTATTATCCACAGAAATGTTCATATGAGTTTGGAATTATCCATTAAATTTTATACCCGTCCTGTAAACACATGATTTTAACACAGAAACACATTAGGTGTGAAAAGTAAAATTTTAAAGGACATTCATGATATAATTTGGCATATCTCTGTTACAGTTTCGTTCGCTCTTTTGTCAATTAACGTGTACATAATTCAACACATAGGTCGCATTTCACGAAAATTAGCGTTTTCCGCTGACAAATTTATCGTTTTTTACTAGAAAACTATTAAATCATTGCAAAACTCAAAACGCTTGTGTGTGTCAGACATTTATTATCACATGTGTAGAAAAATTACGTCCTTTTGTTACTAAATTAGCAGAAATGATAAAACAATCACCTACCTTTCAGTTTCAGTTTTAGTTTCGGCCGACGTTTTTTTCTTCAGTTTGAATTATCCAACTCAGTTTGGATTATCGACGTACAGGGGGTGATAAAAGGGCCTACTTTCCCTCAATACAAAACAGCAGCTGTGTTTTATTGTCCTGATAAACAATGGGATTAGCGCTAATGTACTCGCCAGTGGAGATAAGCCCTAGGCAATGTTTTGTTATCGCCTTGTACACACATCCTCGATCAGTCAATACATGTATCCCGGAAAAAAAACTACTTTTTGGAAAACCCCACTAATCTGCTGGTACAAATAAAGCTGACGCATTTATAATCCTTTCAAAATCACACACTGTATCAACCGTTATGATTTAAAATAAGATATCATTGGTTGATATAATGGACCAGCGTTGTTTGTACCGGGGTGATAAGTGGGTTTTTCTAAACTCGTGCTTTTCCGGGATAAGTCTATTACCCCATGTGATCCTGAATGCTTCATCTACCGATGGTTGACGTGACACGTCTTTTTTAAAATACCAAGAAAAGAGAAGCAACCTAAACAGGAGGCCGAAGGTTTTAACATTGCTGACGCTAATAATTTGTGAAAAACAAATAATGTTGGAAGCTATTTGAGAGATGATATGTGTAATTGTCATTAATATGAAATTATATGTGTAATTGTCATTAATATGAACCGGTAAGTTTTTTTGTCTAAATCCAAGGCCCATAAATTCGCCAAAAATCAATAGACCAAAAAAAAAAACACATACTAATTTCACACTTCATCTGATGTCAAGTCATGTTGGTAGACTCACATTTCAAATAGCAGGTCAATATATTAAAGCGTTTTGAAAAAAGTCTGCAAAATGAAAAACCAGACGGACAGACGGACGGAAAGTCTGACTGCTATAATCCATCCTACTTTGCTTCCAGGGGCAAATAATCAGTTCAATATCTAAAAGAGTTGCGTAATAAACCTCCGAAAAACGGTTATTATAGAGGAACTTTTTAAGACCAAGGCAATAACATCGCAAAATATCAATGGATCGGAACGAATTTCACACTTCATCTGTAGGTCCTGTAGGAAGACAAACATACAAAAAATCAGCTAAATATCTCAAAGCGTTGCGTAAAAAATATCGGGAAAACGGTAACTATAGAAAAAATTCCCAGGTCAATGAAATGTCGGAATTGTAGACTACTGTGATTGTTCATCTGTGTCGATGATGGTCATTAAGCTAATAATATAAATATACCTGTCTGATTGTTAAATGTGTTGCCATAGTTGATATAAACAAACATGTGCACTGTTAGTTTCATTAGCATATTACCCACATGGTATGCGAAAGATAAACCACATCCATTTTGGTTTATTTTTCAAAAATATTTTAACATGATAATCGATTACCCCTCACAATAATTTTGTTTAAAAGTGCGATTGTTTCCAAAAACTTTATGTATTATTCAATTTGTTTTGTATACTACTTATTACTGTATAATTAGTTTCCTTTCACATGGCGTTTTGATATGTAAAATAAAACATGACTGAGACAGACGATGTGCTATGTACAAGACGTAATAAAGTTCTGTTCTGTTCTATTAAACTGATTAAAACAGTTTTTTCTATAGCCACGTGCTAATATTTGCTGCTTCCGGTCATGTACACCATTCACTATACATACGTCATGTAAAACTGTGATTCATTGCTCTGACTTAGTTCGAAGAAAATTGGATAAATCAGTTCAATCAGCTCAACAATGTTTTACAACTTTAATAACATTGCAATATCTGTCTTAAAAATAACTTAACCAATATATTTTAAGTTTTCATCCATTTTCAACCATGGCTACCAATGTTCATAACACAATTATTTGTTAAAACATTTGTAAATAAATGTTTTTTTGGAAATTAACCTTGCACTCAATAAAACAATATTAACACAATTAAGCGCAATTTAGCTACGTCATTTCAAATCACGTTTTCTCATAATGAGCTTGGTTAATAAGAACCAAATTTCTCAGAACTAGCCGTGTGTTATGCATGGAGCTCCGTAAACATGTTTTAACTCCAAATGATTTGAATTAATTGTTTGAAGGGGTTGACACAAGTTATATTCATGGTTTTGTATTTTATTTATGTGTGTATCGAGGCTTAAGAGAACTAGAATCTGAATACGTTTAAATTACATTAGTATTGATTTGCTATGTTAAACACATGTCGATGGTGCCAATTTAAAATGCCGAACCTACATTTTTTGGCATTTCGCGATTTTGATACTGTGCAAAGAGGGAAATCAATGCGCATATACCCCCAAAATAACGAACTAGTTAACCAATCGTAACAGCTCAAAACAGTCATGTGATGTAATGATGAACCGCAATTGATTGAAGTCAAAATGACGAAGCTGAAAAAAATTGTAACTTCGGCATTTTGCGCGCTAATTAATATATTAAAGTATCAATATAGCCATGTATTTTTAAGGTAAATTGACGAAACGTTAACTTTTGCTTATAAAATAATTCAATGATGTACATTTTATAGCATTGATGAACGCAAAAAGAGATCAAAATAATAAAAATGTTGAGGCCTTAACTTTGTAACTTGTGGCCACAACTAATAGCTTGTTCCTATAACTTATTAAATTGAGGTCTCAACATAGTAAGTTGTTCCTTCAACTTAATAACTTCTGGCCGCAAGTTACTAAGTTGAGACCACAACTTAATAAGTTGTGGGAACAACTTACTAAGTTTGGACCACAACATAGTTTAACCAATCAGATAGGCCGTTTCATCTTCACCGTTTTATCACAGTAAGTACCCTTATACTCGTACTAATGTGTGTTCGGGTTCGAGCGCCTGTTTGAGCACTATCCCTGTAAGCTATGGATCCCGGGATTGAGCCTCTGTCTGAGCACTTGCCTTGTTAACGACTGGGTTCAGGGTTCCAACCCCGGTCTGAGCACTAGCAACGTAAGCGTCGGATCCCGGTTTCGAGTCCCGAAGCACTCGCTTCATAAGAGAGGGGTCCATGGTTTTTGGATTCGAACCCGGGACCTTTCTAGTAAAGGGCGATTGCTCTGACCGGGGCTCGATCCCGGGAACCATCGCTTACGAGGCGAGTACTAGATGCTTAAGTTTTCGACGGTCCCCGGGTTCGAATCACGGTATGAGCACTTGTGCTTAAAGCTAATTAGGAGTTTTCGACGGTCTCGGGGTTTGAATCACGATACGAGCACTACCCCTGAAAGCATTGGGTCTCTAGATCGAGCCTCGGTTTGAGGACTTACCCTATAAGCGACGGCTTGAATTCCGATGTGAGAATTTGCACCAACAGTGACAGGTTCCGGGTTCGAGCCCCAGTCTGAGTACTAGCCTGAAAGCTATGGATCCCGGTTCAAGCCTGTGTCTTACCACTTGCACAGTGAGGGAAGGATCCCGGTTGCGAACCTTAGTCTGAGCGTTCGCACCGAAAGCTACGGGTTCACACAGCGACTCGAACCAAACAGCCGTCGCTTACATACCATACTGAGCACTCGTCTTCTAAGCTCAAATAGCGGCTCAAATCTGGAATCCATGGCTTACATTGCAAGTATTCAGACAGGGCTTGAACCGGGGATCTATAGCTAACAGGGATAGTGCTCAGACAGGCGCTCGAACCCGAGCACCTAGTAGTATAAGGGGTACTAATTGTGATAAAACGGTAAAGATAAAACGGTCGATCTGATTGGTTAAACTTTAAGTAGTGGCCTCAGCTTAGTTAGTTGATTCCACAAGTTATTTAGTTGAGGCAACAACTAATAAGTTGTGGAACAAGTTATGAAGTTGTCGCCACAAGTTTCTAAGCTGAGGCCTCAAATTAATAAGTTGTTCCCACAAGTTATTAAGTTGAAGGAATAACTTAATAAGTTAAATGAACACATTAATAAGTTTTGGGGACAAGTTATGAAGTTGTGGCCACAAGTTACTAAGCTTAGGTCTCAACTTAATAAGTTGTGGGGACAACGTACTTTGTTGTTTCCACAAGTTATTTTAAAAGTTGCTTCAACAAGTTATTAAGTTGAAGCCACAACTTATGAAGTTGTGCCCTCAACTTTATAAGTTGTTCCCACAAGTTACTAAATTGAGGCCACAATATAAATAAAGAATTGCGGTTGTCACCTCTGTGGCACCGTGTAAAACAGAAAAACACGCATTGCTCTGCTATATCTAATGGAAAACAGTGGAATAATGTATTCTATTGAAACAAAATCTATTACAATTAGCTGACAATTTGCCGAAACATCACATAAATGCAAGTCTAAATGACGAAGATACATTTTACAGCAGATTTATTAACTGAACGCAATTCCATACGAACATGCTCCATCATGAGACACTTTCAAAAATGTTAAAAATAATATTTATTTGATTTTGTCCAAGAAATGTTTAACAAAACTACGTTATCTGAAAACTTGTGTTTATAAGTTTAAGTGGGACCATCTATGTTCGTGTACAGATGATGCATTTTTATAGAGACAGATCGCTTGTTAAGTAAGCCAAGCAAATTTGTAATCGCTTTTTAAAAGTTCAAACACTACGCTAATTTATGAACCGTTTGACGTTTGATGATGATAGTACTGCGTTATGCATTTAAATGAATATGTGCACTCTAGTCACGCGAATAATTACAGATTATACCATCAATTATGGTATTGAGGATGCATGTTTGGAGAATGGAATTTAAATTAGTTTTTCAAGTGACAAACATTAGAAAATCAAACGCTAATAGGGCATAAGATAGATAACTGGAAAAATAATATATTACCTAGTTCTCATACAGAAATGATTCAAGTTCGGATAAGATTGAAGCAGCAAATCCGACCAGCTATCGAAGAAAATAAAACGTATGTTTAACGATTTTTTTTCTCATTAGTTTGTAGTAACCTATAGATTTGTTAAGATTGAGAGCATTCACACACTGTTTATCCCTGCATTTGATGAACCATTATGTAATTGTTACATGTTGTTCTTAGAGTAAAACTGCAATTTGCTTAAGTACAGTTTAATGAATCTTATTGATTTTTGCATTGATCAATAAAACAATGCTAGTCCATTAAAAAAAAAATCTTGTAAACGGCTTGCGATTGTCTTCACGAAAATGGTTGGGCATAATATTTATGACGTTTATGATGTCATGTATCATGTACATTCTTATCAGGATGAAATGGTAGATAACAAGTCATTTAAATAGCTTATGCAAATGTGATTGAACAAAAGTCCAACGCAAAACTATTACCGCAGGAATATAAAAGCTGAAGACCCATAATTTCATGTTATATAATTAAAGCCACACACTTTAGATTTTAAAGCCTCTGACCTTGAAATGAATTACATGTTAATCAATACATATAGATGCAATTTGAAAGTGTGCAAAATTGTCATTAAATCATTGCCTAATTAGCAAGTAATTTATTATTTTTCAAACTGTACCGCTTTTAAAACCGAGGATTTCTATACGTATTCGTCCATTTCGACAAACGCGATTATTTTTAAGTTTTAAAGCGCAAAAAGACGGATTTCTACCTTGCAACCACCTATATTCTAATTGGCATATATAAAATATGTTTCTTATTTATACTTAAATTTACTATGCCAAATAAGTTGTGTGGCTTTAAACATACTTACTGCCAAACAAATTGAAAGTCACCATTAACAACCCGATTAAGGACATAATTAAAAACATCGTAATGTGGTGCGTTTGCTTAGATATGATATCATATATAATTGTTTGATTAATACGTTACTAAATATACTAAGTCTTTGACTTATTTCAAAATGATACTTAATCAGGAACAAAAGTTATAATAATTTTAATTGAACAGTAATTTTACATGACCAGGCATATTTATCCGTTGACATTAGTTCAATTATTTATATATAACACCGTTATTTATTGCGTTTACAACCAAAGATATACGTATTTATCGCGAGATTTTAAAAGAAACCGCACACAAGCGAATTAATTATTCGATGGTTTAAAGATGAACAATCTTCCAAGAGGAACATTAGGTCCAAACTTAAAACTGCACTGCAAACAAAATCAATTGTATAGAATTTAGAACAGCGACAGCCACTATAAATACTATTACTACAGCCAACATTTTTATTGTTCTATGAAACTCAAATAAATTATTTTGTATCACCGACTATTGCGTTACTGTGAATATCCTTAAATTGGACTATACATAATATGTTATTTAGCGATTTGTAGTGTTCTATTTCTGTTTTCAAACCATGGCGATCCTTGGGGAGAGATTTTTTAGTTAAGGGTCATATCGCTCAGGCGCATATTACATCAGCACTTTTTCATTTGCATTAAAATAAAACAAATGACAAATTCACTTAATTTGGATGCATTTCTCTCTAAAGAAATTATTTGCACTTTATATTGGTTTTCTGGTAGTAGTATTTGATTTGTTAAATTTAAAAAGCGTTAGTTTCAATGCAAATGCAAAATCCAAAATTACCTCAATATAGAAATACAAGTTATTGTTATCATTCGATAATACAAGCTACAGAGAGTAAATAAACGGTTTTAAACAAATTCAAATTGGCATATGGTGACGTAAATTCAGTGACGCACAACTCGTTTTAAACCGGGCTATAATACTGTTGACGCAATATTTAGGAATTTGTCGGCATTTATGCAAATTAGGCGTAATTTTCCCATACAGTTCATACACCGATGAAATGCAGAAAAATGCTATTCAATTGTTATAATTACAACACAAAATGATCTTAAAGGTGACATTTTAGGGTCAAAAAGTCCTTTTTAATCTAGCGTATGAATTTGTTTTCAGTTTCGGTTTCATCTCCGTCAAACGGGTATATCGTTGAAGTTCGTGCAAACAATATAACGTCATTTCGATATTGACCAGTAAAAAAACAACGCCATTACGTTTCGCGCAAAACGTAACGTCATTTTGGCAACTTGTTTATGGCCAGAAAGTAGCGCCGTGGATATTCATGTTTAAATATGCATACGAAGTGGGTTCATCGGAAAATGAAAAACCGGTCACGTGAATTATCCAATCAGAATGCAACATTCATATGAAAGTGACAGAAGTTGTTATTATATGTCCTTAAATCATTGATTGAAAGTCATGACAATAATGAACAAAAACTATTTCGCTGTTCTGTGTATTATTTTAACGCATATGACTTAAATGATCGTATGTATCTGTGGTCATTTGGTCTCGTATTGATGGCACATTGTTGTACGTTTCCGATCTTTATATAATCAGATATATAGGGTTTTCAACATATTCATATATGAATGAATAATACTGCTGAAATTGTTTAATCCTAAATTGATTTATTACATGAATACATATAATGGCCGATAATGTTTTCATTATTCTCAATTGGCATTGAGTTGCACTTACGCTGATATAAATGTGGACATTTCTATTGATAAATTAGCAATTTTATATTGTATTATTAGCTTACGACGCAGTATTGATCTCAGAATCCGCAGAGGGATTACAATCTTCCCTGAACAGTTTGCTGACGTATTGCACGAAGTGGAATATGACGGCCAACGTCGACAACACACACACATTGTTATCTTTCATAAAGGTGGATTACAAAAGGGATATAGTTGGGTACACATAATACAATTAGTTATGTCGAGCAGCGGCGCATTTATGTAAGCCACACATATGTTTATCAACCAAAGCGCGTAGGGCGTTCAAGTATTTATTTTATGTAACGAAACTTTGAATATTTAACAGTATTTATTAAGATAATTTGAACATTACATGTGAAGGGCATTAATGCAATACTGGATAAGAAAACTACAAACTTTTATGACTTCTTCATGTGCTAGGATTTAAGCACAAGTAACACGTTAAATCAACCGACCGACCGACCGACCGACC